>NC_053477.1:3891887-3945123 GCF_015227805.2 Hirundo rustica
CCCAGCGTCAGGATGCGATTCCCTGCCGGAATTCCCGCTCGGAGTCATCGCCCTTCCAGGGGGTTTTTTCCCGGCCCAGCCCCGGGGGTTTCGATGCGTTCCCACCCGAAATCGGGGAGTTGGTGGGATGGGAAATGGGTTTGGACACAGGGGAGGGGAGCTGGGAGGGATTTCAAATCCATTCCATCCCAAACCATTCCGAGATCCCATGAATTCCAAACTGGGATAAGATTTCAAATCTATTCCAAGCCAAAATCTGAGAACTGGGAGGGATTTCAAATCCATTCCATCCCAAACCATTCCGAGATCCCATGAATTCCAAACCGGGTGGGATTTCAAATCCATCCCCACCCAAAATCGAGGAATTGGGATGGGATTTTAAATCCGTTCCCACCCGAAATTGGGGAGTTGGTGGGATGGGAAATGCACTTGGACACAGGGGAGGGGAGGTGGGAGGGATTTCAAATCCATTCCGACCCAACACATTCCATGATCCCATGAATTCCAAACTGAATGGGATCTCAAATCCATTCCAAGCCAAAATCTGGGAGTTGGGATGAGATCTCAAATCCATTCTCACACAAAATCTGGGAACTCGAATGGGATTTCAAATCCATTCCCACCCAAAACTGGGGAATTGGGATGGGATTTCAAACCCCTTCCACGCCAAAGAATTCCCTGATTCTATGAATTCCAAACTGGATGGGATTTCAAATCCATTCCCACCCAAATGCATTTCCATGATCCTATAAAGTCCAGACGGGATGGGATTTCAAATCCAAACCAATCCAAAATCTGGGAATTGGGACAGGATTTCAAACCCATTCCAACCCAACCCTTTCCATGCTCCCAATGAATTCCAAACTGGATTTTTCCATCCCAAGCAGCTCCAGGATCCCTCACCGTAGGTCGTGATCATCTTGCTGGTCTCCCGGAAAAGCAGGATCCCGTTGGGAGAGGAGACATCGAACTGCAGCCGTTGGGATCTGCAAGGAAAAAACCAGGGAATGCTCAGAGCTTCCAGAACATTCCAGGGCCTAAAGGAGCTCCAGGAGAGCAGGGGAGGGATTTGGGATAAGGGACGGAGGAACGGCACACAGGGAATGGCTTCAGATTGGAAAAGGGGAGATTTGATGGGATTTTTGGGAAGGAATTCCTGGCTGGGAGGGTGGGGAAGGGCTGGGATGGAATTCCCAGAGGGGCTGTGGCTGCTAAATGGGATTTAGAAGGGGGGAAAAAAATAGGAGAAAAATGGGGATTTGGAGGGCAAAAACCACACCCAGAGGGATGAAATCCATTTTAAACCCCTTCCAAGCTGCAGAATTCCATGAAATCCCAGATTTTTTTAGGGGGGGGGAAATGGGGTTTGGGGAGGGAGAAATGGGGGGGGAAAAAAAAGGGATTTTGGGGAAAAAAACGGAGGAAAAAAGGGGATTTGGGGGGAAATGGGGGGGGAAAAAAAAGGGATTTTGGGGAAAAAAACGGAGGAAAAAAGGGGATTTGGGGGGAAAAAAATGGGGAAAAATGAGGGGGTTTGGGGCAACAACCACACGCGGAGGGATGAAATAATCTCGTTCCAAGGCGCAGAATTCCACGAAATCCCGGATTTTTGGGAATTCCTACCTGTTGTGGACCAGCTCAGCCATGAGTTTGAGGACGGGCGTGGTGCAGGCGGGGTCGTGGTACCAGAGCTCGATGGCTCTCTGCAGGATGGGCATGTAGGAGGGGTAACTGCCACGGGAAATTAAGGAATTCCCAGTTTTTCCAGGCCAAAAATCCCGTGGGAAGGGAATATTCCATGTGTGCAGCAAGGCAGGGGCGTTGCTAGGGTCACACCATGATGCTGCCGGCTGAAATTTGGGATTTTTTTTTTTTTTTTAAATTAATATTTATTTTATCCCGGAAAAAATCATGGTCGTGGTAAAAATTAGGATGAAATCCAGGATCCAAGGGGAAAAATCCCAATTTTTTTAAAGGGAAATTAGAACCCGAGAAAGTTTTTTTTTTTTAATGGAAGGAAAGGGAAGAGAAAAATTCCAATTTTTAAAGGATATCCCGATTTTTTAGGGCAAAACCAGAACGAAAAAATGTTTTCTTTTACAGAAGGAAAGGGAAGGAAAAAATCCCAATTTTTTCAGGCAAACCAGGATTTTTGGGAATGAAGGGCACTAAATCCTATAAATCCAAGGGAAATTCCCAGGAAAATTCAGGAAATGCCCAGGAAATTGGGATTTCTGGAGGTAAAAAAAGGTAAAATCCTGTAAATTGTAGAGAAATTCCCAATGAGGGAATTCCCAGGAAACCGGGATTTCTGGAGCTGTTTTAGGGCTCGGAATGAAGGACACGAAATCCTACAAAATCCAGGGGGAATTGGCAGTGAGGGAATTCCCGGGAATTGGGGTTCTGGGGGAGTTCCCGGGGTCGCTGGGGTTTGGGATGCGGGATCAGGATACATCCACTCGAAGAGCATCATGAAGCTGCTCTTGGCGTTGAAGGCGAAGGCGATGCCGCGCAGGTCCCGCACCAAACCCACCAGAGTGCGCTGCCGGGCGCGGAGAGCAGAGATCCAACCATCAATCCATCGATCCATCAGCCAATCAATTCATCCATCAGCCAATAATCCAACCTCCATCAATCGATCCATCCGTCAATCCATCCCTTCAACGATCCATTCAGCAATCCATCTACCCATCAATCGATCCAATCAATCCATCCATCCAATCAATCTATTCATCAATCCATCCATCCATCCATGAATCAAACCATTCATCAATCCATCCATCAATCCATCCCTTCATCAATCCATTCAATCAATCCATCCATCCATGAATCGATCCATTCATCAATCCATCCATCAATCCATCCCTTCATCAATCCATCCAATCAATCCATCAATCGATCTAATCAATCCATCCATCCATCCACCAATCCATCCATCAATCAATCCAATCAATCCATCTAATCAATCCATCCATCCATCAATTGATCTAATCAATTCATCTATCCATCCAATCAATCTATCCATCTATCCATCCAACAATCCATCCATTCAACAATCCATCCATTCATCCATCCATCCATCAATCCATCCAATCCATCCATCCATTCATCCATCCATCCATCAATCCATCCATCCATCCATCCATCCATCAATCCATCCCTTCATCAATCTATCCAATCAATCCATCCATCAATCCATCCATCAATCCAATCCATCCATCCAATAAAAATCAAATCAATCCAATCAATTGACTCAATCAAATCAAATCAAAGAAATGAATAAAATGAAATAAAGCGGAATGAAGTGGAATAAAATATCCAAAAATAATGGAATATAATAATAAAATGGAATATAATATAATAATAAAACGGAATAAAAGAAATATAGTAAAACGTAATAACAGCTAATAAAATCTAATAAAATCCAGTATGAATCAAAATTTTTCCCTCCTTGTTCCATTTCCAGCCTGATCCCAAGGGATTCAGGCACCCTCAATCCCCTCTGGACTGATCCCAAGGGATCCAGGCACACCCAATCCCCTCTGGACTGATCCCAAGGGATCCAGGCACACCCAATCTCCTCTGGATTGATCCCAAGGGATTCAGGCACACCCAATCTCCTCTGGATTGATCCCAAGGGATTCAGGCACCCCCCTGGGAAGCTCCCACCATTCCAGTTTTCCTTCCAGAGGTGAGCACAGCCCCCTGCTCCCTCCTGCCTGTCCAAAAACCCCCAAATCCCACGGAGAAGATTCTGGAAAACTGGGAATTTCCTCCCCACTGACCTTGGCCTCCTGCTCGTTGAAGGAGTTGGTGCTGAACATCTGAGCCACGGCCTCGAAGGCAGCGGTGAGGGGCAGCATGAACTGCTCGTACTGATCCTCGTCCTCCCCTGGAAAAAAACATGGGAAATCCATGGGAAATCCACGGGAAACCCATGGGAAAACCCCCAGGAACTGCTCGTACTGATCCTCGTCCTCCCCTGGAAAAAAACATGGGAAATCCATGGGAAATCCACAGGAAACCCATGGGAAACCCCCCAGGAACTGCTTGTACTGATCCTTGTCCTGCCCTGGAAAAAAACATGGGAAATCCATGGGAAATCCACAGGAAACCCATGGGAAACCCCCCAGGAACTGCTCGTACTGATCCTCGTCCTCCCCTGGAAAAAAACATGGGAAATCCATGGGAAATCCACGGGAAATCTATGGGAACCCCCCCAGGAACTGCTTGTACTGATCCTCGTCCTCCCCTGGAAAAAAACATGGAAAATCCATAGGAAACCCATGGGAAAACCCCCAGGAACTGCTCGTACTGATCCTTGTCCTCCCCTGGAAAAAAACATGGGAAATCCACAGGAAACCCATGGGAAACCCCCCAGGAACTGCTCGTACTGATCCTTGTCCTGCCCTGGAATGGGAATCAATCTGGGAAAACATATCCCAAATCTTGGCATGGGAAAATTTCTCCCCAGTCTTGGCGGGATGGAAAAATTTCTCCCCATTTTTGCTCTCAGCATCAAACCCAATTCCTGATTCCCGATTCCCAATCTTCCTTTTCCCACCCCAACGCCCTTCCCCGGTGAAGCCCCAGCTCCCGAAATCCCAGAATCCAGCTGCCAAATGCGGGAATTTTGCCGGAATTCCCAGGAAAAATACCTAAATCCACCATGAGGAGCCGTCCCAGGGCCGTGTAGAACGTGGTCCGACACCTCATGTCCGTCAGGTTGGATTGGTTGTTGATTCCCAGGAAGGAAAAGTGCTCACTCTGGAAAAGGAAAATCGGGATGGGCTAAGGAGGGAAGAGCCTCCGGTGCCTCCAGAAAAAATTGCCGCATGGAAAATCATCCCAGAACTCCAGGAATTCCGGGAATACACCCTGGGAAGTCCAGGAATTCCCCCCTTGTTCCAGCAGGGAATGCGAACCCTCTGGAAGTGGTGCTGGGATTGCTCCAGCAATGGAAACACCACGGAATGGAATCCTGGAAAGCTTTGGGTTGGAAAAGACCTGAAATCCCAGACTCCCATTATCCCAGGCTGCTCCAACGCTGGGAATTTCCCAGGAATGAGTCTGGATTTCATGGAGAGCAGAAATCCTTCGGGAATGGGAAGCGCCACCGAATCCCAGCCCCTTCCGAACCGAAGAATTCCAACCCAAAAATCCCCCCAAAAACTCCCATTTTCCAGAGGCTCCTCCAGCACCACGTAAACACAGGGAGCCAGACCCGATTCCAAAGGACTCCAGGAGCGGAATTTTCCTGGGAATGAGGCAGGGAGGGAGATGGGGAGCGCTCACCGTGTGATTGTTCAGCATGAACTGCACGGCGCTGAGCTTCACCAGCTTCCGCACGCTGCTGTACGTGCAGGGCGTCAAGGAAAGCAGCGGAATTCCTGGAATTCCCTGGGAAAACACTGCCAGGGATAGGCTGGAAAAACGGGATCGTGCCTGGGTTATTCAGGGAGTCGGGAATTTTATGTGCGTTCCAAGGGTAATATGCAAACTGTGCAGATTTCGGCTTGGGGAGATGCCCTGGGGGAAAACCCTGGGTCTGGAATTTCTGGAATTCCTGGAAAATCACTTCCAGGGTCAGGCTGGAAGAATGGGATTGTGCTTGGATTATGCAGGAAATCGGGAATTCTGTCTGGCTCTCAACAAATTGGGAATTCCCTTCTGTTTTTTCAAGGATAACCCGAATAGTGCAGATCCCGGCTTGGGGAGACGCCCTGTGGAAAAACCCAGGGTCTGGAACTTCTGGAATTCCTGGAAAACCAGAAGACAGACTGGAATCTGCCTATGGATGCTCAACTCCAAAGGAATTCTGATCCACAATAAAAAAAAAACAAAACCAAACAAAACAAAACAAATCCAACATTCCACAAGAGCCTCATCCCTCCCTCCGCTCTCCTCATTCCCAAAAAAATCCGGGGGAAAATCAGGAATCCGCGCCAGCTCCCACTGCAGCAGGACTCGTGGATCATTCTTCCCTTTTCCCGAGGATTTGGGAGCTCTTCCCAAAAGGATATCCAATGGAGAGGTCGTTGAGCAGCTGCAGAGTCTTGGAGGTGATGGGCTCGCAGCGGCCCCAGTACTTCAGGTTGGTGATGCTGGGGAAGAAGAAACACGGATCAGAGGGATTTTTCCGGGCTTTTTCCAGGATTTTTTCTGGGAATTGTGGTGGAGTTTTCCAGTTTTTCATCTCCCAACAGCATGGGCTCCCCGCCTCCAACCAGGCAGAAAAATGGGAATAAAATCACCGGGCTGGGAGAATTCTGCTTTGGATATCCCAGATCCCACCTGGGATTCTCTGGGATTTGCAAACCCTTGGAATTCTGTGGGACTGGCAAACCCTTGGAATTCTGTGGGATTGGCTACACTTGGAATTCCCAAAATTCTCCCTGCCCTGGCACCGCTGGATTGGGTCCAAAAGCTCCAGAGGCTGCTGAGAAATGGATAAAATGGATAAAAAATAGGAATTAAAAAAATAAATTAAATAATGGATCAAAATGGATTTTAAAATTGATAAAATGGATAAAAAAATAGATAAAGAATATAAAATAATGGATTAAAAATCGATTAAAAATTGATGAAAGGAATAAAAAAATGGGATTAAAAAATGGATAAAATGGGTAAAAGATGGGCTCAAATTCCAGGTTGGATGTGAAGAAGCCGAATCCTGTGGCAGATTTCCAGCACTCCAAGGAAAAGCTGGACTGAATTCCAAGGAAAAGCTCGGGAGGAGCTCTGAGCCTCCTTCCCACATGGAATGTTGTGCTGGGAATTTCAGGAAAAAAATTCCCTTCTCCGGGAGCGTGGCGGCTTTTTTAGCGGAATTTTTGTGGACTTTGGAAAATTCCACCCCCAACTCTCTGAGCTCCCTAATTCCAGGTTTTTAGGGTTTGAGGGCAACCCCTCCGAGCGCCGTTTTCCCGCAGAGAATTCCAGGAATTCCCTGGAATTCCGTCGGAACACTCACATCTTCCCGATGAACACGCTCAGCACCATGGTCTCGTCGTTCAGCCCCAGCACCTCGGAGAGCCTCCGGTACAGCTGCCCAAAAAAAAAAAAAAACCCCAAAAAAACTCATGGAAAAAAGGCTTCCCAAAGTGCCAGGAAAATCGGGAATTATCCAAAAAAATCTGCTTTTCCCTCTGTGGGAGATGGGGATGTTGTGGGATTTTTTTCCAGGTGTTGTTTGGGTTGATTCAATCCATCCCAATCCTGATTTTTTCCTCTTTTTTTGTCCTAGCAGGATCACTCTACACTAAAGAAGGAGGACTTTGGGTTTTCCCAGGAAAATTCCCCCCCAAATGGGATATAACTGATCCACCTCCAAACCCAGCTGGGATTTGAGTGGATTTTTCTGGAATTCTCAGCAGTTCCCAAATCCCAGTGAAGGGATTTGATCCCAATCCAGTTTCTCCTCCAGGAAGGAACAGAACTCAATTCTGGAGCAACATTCCTGTTTTTTTTTTTTCTTGATGGAAGAAGGGATTTTACATCGCAAACCACAGCTACAAATCCCTTGGGATGAAGGGAATTTGGATTTCTTTCCATTTTAAAAACAGGGAGAAGAAGTTCAGGGGGTGTTTAAGGTGAAAAAAATTGGGAAAAACCAAATCCAGGTCTCCAATTCCTGATATCCCCAAACCAGCTCAGCATTTGGAAAGTCAAAAGTCACTTGGGAATAAGTGGAGAAATCACAGAAAATGAGATTTAATTCCAAGTAAAATGAGGAGAAATCAGGAAAAATGGGATTTATTTCCAGGTAAAATGAGGAGAAATTAATGATTTATTTAGGGCTTGTTTTCCTTGGGAAAGGGTGGAATTCCTGGGATTTCCCTTACCTTGGAAGACTTCTGCACCTGATCCCCGATATAAATCTTGCGGAATTGCTCGAAGAAGCTCAGCATGGCCAGTTCCAGCTTCTCATTCCCGGCCTGCGCCAGCCGGGAATCCGTCAGGTTCATCAGCTGCAGCACCCTGGGGGAAAGGGGGAAAAATTGGGAAAAAAGAAGGGGGGAAAAATGGAGGGGAAGGAGGAGAACAATTCCCTTTTCCCTGCTGTTTCCCCTTGATTCTTTGTTATAACCCAAATTCTCACTGGATTTTCAATCCCAAAAATCCAGTTAATGACATCGTAAAAATCCGAACTTTCCAAGCCAAATATTCCCAGTAATTCCCAATACTTCCAAGCCCAACATTCCCAGTAATTCTCAGTATTTCCGAGCCCAACGTTCCCAATAATCAATGAACAATTCCCTTTTCCCTGCCACCACCCCAATTCCCTTTGGCACTCCATGCCCCCGCCCATCCCCTTCCATCCGGATCCCCGCCGGAATCAGAGTTGGGAAAAGGGGCAGGAGAGCCTCTCGTCCTTGTGGGAGCAGATTTGGATGGAATATCCGGGTTTGGATGGAATATCCAGGTTCTGCTGGAATACCCAGGTTTGGATGGAACAGCCAGGTATTGATGGAATATCCAGGATTTTGCTGGAACACCCAGGATTGGATGGAATATCCAGGATTGGATGGAACACCCAGGATTGGCTGGAATATCCAGGATTTTGCTGGAACACCCAGGATTTTGCTGGAACACCCAGATATTTTCCTGGAACACCCAGGATTTTGCTGGAACACCCAGATATTTTGCTGGAACCCCCAGGTTCTGCTGGAACCCCCAGGATTGGACGGAACACCCAGATATTTTCCTGGAACCCCCAGGATTTTGCTGGAACACCCAGGTATCTTCCTGGAACACCCAGATATCTTCCCGGAATACCCAGGATTTGCTGGAACATCCCTACCTGCACACCAGCTCCCCGTCCATGGCGTCCTGCTCGTCGGTGCTGGCGAAGGAGACGCGGCCGCCGATGACGGCGCCGATGATGTACACCAGCCACGTCAGGCGCCCTGGGGACACGGGGACACCGGGGACGCTGCCACCCGCCCTGCCACCGCGGGGCCAAGGACATCCCCAAGGGAATCCGCTTTTCCCGAAATCGATCCGTTTTCCCGAGTTTGAGATAAGGATTGAGGCGCGGGACGGTGGGAGCACCAGGGAGGGAGGAGTGGGAAATGAACAGGGAAAAGAGGGATGGGAGGGGATTTATGGGATAGGATCCAATGGGACGGGATCCATAGGATGGGATCCATAGGATGGGATGGGATTTATGGGATAGGATCCATGGGATGGGATGAGATTTGGGATAGGATTGACGGGATGGGATGAGATTGGATGAGATGGGATTGAGTAAGATGGGATGAGATTTGGGCTGAGATGGGATCCATGGGTTGGGATTTGGGTTGGATGGGATGGGATTTATGCGCTGGAATAGGATTTAAGACGGGATTTGCGATGTTCCCATGGACAAACCCAGCCGTCCCTCCCTTGCACACAAACCTCCCAGGAACACCACAACAACACCCTCAGGGATGCAGCAATTCCTCTGGGAATGCCGTGCTGACCTTCCTGCACAGCCAGGTCCATGGGGCTGGCGCTGGCGCTCTGGAGCAGCTCCTGGTAGGACTGGGCGGACTGGTCGAAGAGCTGCACCAGCAGGGCGCACGTCTTCTCGTACTCGCAGCGCCCGATGGTGGACAGCTGGTCCAGCTGCTGCTGCACCAGCCCCGTGTCCTCCAGAGGGTCCTCCAGGCCATCCCTGGGAGAAAACACAGGGAAAAACGGATCAGGAGGTGAGCAGAAGGTACAGCTGCTTCTGCGCCAACCCTGCATCCTCCAGAGGGTCCTCCAGGCCATCCCTGGGAAAAAATACAGGGAAAAATGGATCAAGAGGTGAGCAGAAGGTACAGCTGCTTCTGCGCCAACCCTGCATCCTCCAGAGGGTCCTCCAGGCCATCCCTGGGAAAAAATACAGGGAAAAATGGATCAAGAGGTGAGCAGAAGGTACAGCTGCTTCTGCGCCAACCCTGCATCCTCCAGAGGGTCCTCCAGGCCATCCCTGGGAAAAAATACAGGGAAAAATGGATCAGGAGGTGGGCAGCAGGTCTGGGTGCTGCTGCACCAGCCCCGTGCCCTCCAGAGGGTCCTCCAGGCCATCCCTGGGAAGAGCACGTGGAAAAATGGATCCAGGGAGCCTCAGGAGCTCCCTGGAATGCTCACTCTGCTCCTGGGGTGTCGGAGCCGCAGTTTGGAATCCACGGGGTCGTGGGATGGGTTTGGGTTGGGAAGAGTTTAAATGTGATCCCATTCCATAGGCAGGGACAGCTCTCACTGTCCCAGGGTGATCCTTGGGCATTCCCAGGGATTCAGCAGCCACAGCTTCTCTGGGAATTCCAGCCCCCTCCCACAGCCAGGAATTCCTTCCCAAAATGCCACCAAATCTCTCCTTCTCTGATCTGAAGCCATTCCCTGTGTCCTGTCCCTCCATTCCTTATCCCAAATCCCTCTTCAGCTCTCCTGGAGCCCCTTTAGGCCCTGCAAGGGGCTCTGAGCTCTCCCTGGAATTTCCCTTTTCTCCCTGGCATTTCTCCCTGGAATTCCCAGCTCTCCCAGAAGGGCTCCAGCCCCTGGATCAGATCCATGGCTCTGAGCATTCCCCGTTTTTTTTCCCCACAGATCCCAACTGCTGCAGCTCGATGTCTCCTTCCCCCTGGAATCTGCCGCCCCTCAGCCACGTCCTCTCCAGAGGGAACAATCCCGCTCCTCCCAGCTTTCCCAGCGCCGGGATCAGCAGGAGAAGCTGGCAGGGCTTGGATCCCCTCACCTGAGGATGATGTGCACGGATTCCAGGCGGGAGGTGATGTAGGCTTTGGTCACCTCGGGGGTGTAGGTCTCCAGCATGTGCGGCTCCGTGGCTTTCACGTAGGGCACGGAGGCAGCCAGGCGCTGCCACAGGCTCAGCAGGTAGTGCACGCTGTTGGGAGCGAATTCCCAGTGCTTCCAGAGGGAAAAACAAGGAAAACAAAGTGGGGAGTTATGATCTGTGTCGTTTGAAGCGAGTTTTTCCCACAGAATTTGGGATGGAAGGGGTCTCAGGGATCTTCCACTGTATAGCACCTTCAATGGCCTGGGGGCCAAATGAACCAGGAATTTCAGGGCAAATCGTTGGGAGCAAATTCCCAGTGCTTCCAGAGGGAAAAAACAAGGAAAACAAAGCAGGGAGTTATGATTTGTGTTGTTTGAAGCGAGTTTTTCCCACAGAATTTGGGCTGGAAGGGGTTTAAAGCTCAGTTTCTTCCATGTTCCACTGGCCTGCTGGCCAAATGAACCAGGAATTTCAGGGCAAATTGTTGGGAGCAAATTCCCAGTGTTTCCAGAGGGAAAAAACAAGGAAAACAAAGCAGGGAGTTATGATGTGTGTCATTTGAATCAAGTTTTTCCCACAGAATTTGGGATGGAAGGGGTTTAAAGCTCAGTTTCTTCCAGCCTGGTAGCGAAATGAACCAGGAATTTCAGGGCACACTGTTGGGAGCAAATTCCCAGTGTTTTTAGAGGGAAAAACAAGGAAAACAAAGTGGGGATTTATGATTTGTGTTGTTTCAATCAAGTTTTTCCCGCAGAATTTGGGATGGAAGGGGTTTAAAGCTCAGTTTCTTTCATGTTCCACTGGCCTGGTAGTGAAATTAACCAGGAAATTCAGGGCAAATTGTTGGGAGTGAATTCCCAGTGTTTTTAGAGGGGGAAAAAAAAGGAAAACAAGGCAGGGAGTTATGATTTGTGTTGTTTGAATCAAGTTTTTCCCACAGAATTTGGGCTGAAAGGGGTTTAAAGCTCAGTTTCTTCCAGCCTGGTAGTGAAATGAACCAGGAATTTCAGGGCACACTGTTGGGAGCAAATTCCCAGTGTTTTTAGAGGGAAAAACAAGGAAAACAAAACAGGGAGTTATGATTTGTGTTGTTTGAAGCGAGTTTTTCCCACAGAATTTGGGATGGAAGGGGTTTAAAGCTCAGTTTCTTCCATGTTCCACTGGCCTGGTAGCTAAATGAACCAGGAATTTCAGGGCACACTGTTGGGAGCAAATTCCCAGTGTTTTTAGAGGGAAAAAACAAGGAAAACAAAGTGGGGAGTTATGATTTGTGTCATTTGAATCGAGTTTTTCCCACAGAATTTGGGATGGAAGGGGTTTAAAGCTCAGTTTCTTCCATGTTCCACTGGCCTGGTAGCGAAATTAACCAGGAAATTCAGGGCAAATTGTTGGGAGTGAATTCCCAGTGTTTTTAGAGGGAAAAAACAAGGAAAACAAGGCAGGGAGTTATGATTTGTGTTGTTTGAAATGAGTTTTTCCCACAGAATTTGGGATGGAAGTAGTCTCAGGGATCTTCCATTGGATAACACCTTCAATGGCCTGGGGGCCAAATGAACCAGGAATTTCAGGGCACACTGTTGGGAGCAAATTCCCAGTGTTTTTAGAGGGAAAAACAAGGAAAACAAAGTGGGGAGTTATGATTTGTGTTGTTTCAATCAAGTTTTTCCCACAGAATTTGGGATGGAAGGGGTTTAAAGCTCAGTTTCTTCCATGTTCCACTGGCCTGGTAGTGAAATTAACCAGGAAATTCAGGGCAAATTGTTGGGAGCAAATTCCCAGTGTTTTTAGAGGGAAAAAACAAGGAAAACAAGGCAGGGAGTTATGATCTGTGTCGTGTGAATCGAGTTTTTCCCACAGAATTTGTGATGGAAGGGGTTTCAGGCATCTTCCATTGGACAACACCTTCAATGGCCTGGGGGCCAAATGAAGCAGGAATTTCAGGGCATACCTGGATCAGTCATTCCCAGCACGCAGGAAGCACTGGGGAAAATCCCAAATTCCCAGGACATGGAGCTGAATCCCAGGCCTCACCCAGCTCCCACACGCTGCCCTGCCCTGAGCTGCTTCCCAGAAATTCCAATTCCACAGAGGAAGGAATTTACTTTTTCCACCCTCTCCTTCGCAGGGCTGTACACACAGCTGGAAAACTCCGTGGGAACATCCACGATATTCCAATTGCTCCCAATCCCTGAGAGCACATGGGAACAGTGACACAATCCTAAAAATAAACCTCACTTAAAACCTTTTTTCTTAATTCCCTGCTAGGAATTAAGCCTCTTGGAGGCACGGCAACAACTCTGCCTTCCCACGCGGGTTCCAGTCAGGAATTCCCAGGATCTGTGCGGGATTTGGGTAGAAATGACCCAGCTGAGAGGCTCCCGCTGTGTTTTCCAGGGAATGCCGAGGGCAGGGAGAGGGGAAGGGCCGGTACCTGCAGGCTGGTGACGGTGAAGTTGGCGATGAGCCGGATCACCTCCGGGTAGTTCTCCACCTTCACCAGCTCTCCCAGTTGGTAATTGCTTTTCAACCGGGCCAGCAGCCGGCAGAACTCGTGGTAATTGTTGGGGTCTGACAAACTCTGAGGGGAAAAAAACGAGGAGAGGGATTCGGGAACGGATCTGCTGTTCCCTGCCAGAGGCTGGGATGGAATGGCAGGGAGATCCGAGAACCAACAAATCCCACTCTGCCTGTTAAACCAGGCGGGGAATTGCCACATTTCCTGGTTTTAGACATTTCCAGGGATGGCTCCAGTCCTTAAATACTCTTCCAAAGCAGAAATTGTTCCCACAGGAACAGCTCTGCTGTTCCCTGCCAGAGGCTGGGATCACCATGGAATGGCAGAGAGCTCTGAACAAGTCCAGGCTCCCAACAAATCCCATTCTGCCCGTTAAACCAGGTCGGGAATTGCCAAATTTCCTGGTTTTGGGCATTTCCAGGGATGGCTCCAGTCCTTAAATACCCTCCCAATGGAGAAATTGTTCCCACAGGAACAGCTCTGCTGTTCCCTGCCAGAGGCTGGGATCACCATGGAATCACAGAGATCTCTGAGAACCAACAAATCCCACTCTGCCCGTTAAACCAGGCGGGGAATTGCCGCATTTCCTGGTTTTGGACATTTCCAGGGATGGCTCCAGTCCTTAAATACCCTCCCAATGCAGAAATTGTTCCCAATATCCACCATGAACCTCCCTTGGAGGGCGGAATGGCGGGCTAAGGGAAGAGCAGGACAACGCTGCACCATTCTCCTCTTTGCCAAGTGTCCGAGTGGGACAGGAGAAGGATTTTTTGGGGGAGATGGAATGTGCTGGAGAGGATGCAGAGCCTCGATTCCCAGCTGGAATGCTCACCTGAGGGTTTTCCAGTATCCGTTTCACTCCATCCACGAGATGAGATAAGAACTTTGCCCGCTCGGCGTTGTTGAAGAGGGAGCGGCGCACGGAGGCGATCTGCACCAAGCAGGATAAAACCTGCCAGGACACAGGAAAACAGGGATAAACGCAAAAATCGGGATGCAAACGAGGAAATGAAGGAATTTTCCCCTCATGGCACGAGCAGCAGTTGAGGTTTGGTGCTCCTTTAGGGAACAAACAGCTCCTTCATCTCCGCAGCGGAGAGAGAGATCGAAGGAACAGCTCCATCCCCAAAATGACAGAATTATGGAATTCCAGAGGTTGGAAAAGCCCTCCAAGGTCAGAGTCCAACCTTTGATCCTCGCCCCAGAGCTCTGAGTGCCAGGTCCAGGCTTTCCCTGGACACCTCCAGGGATGGGGATCCCAATCGTTGATCCAATGGAAGAATTTCACATTTCCATTAAAAAAAAAAAAAAAAAAAAAAAGGATTCTCACAGCTCAAACCTCTCCAGAATATTAAGGCTCAAAATTCAGGATCAGCCATTAACTCTCCACCAGAATAAGTGGAGTCTCCATGGAAAAATTCCTTCTGAAGGCCTTTCCCTCTCAGCCTTGCTCTCCCTGAGCTTTAATCATGGCAAATGTGTATCAGATAAGTGTCTGCATTGTAATTATTTTAAAATTATTTAATTTTAAGTCAATTTAATTTTCTTTTTTTAATTTTTTTTTTCAGAGGAAATAAGCCAACTTTTTATTTTTCCAGAGGAAATAACCCAACTTTCAGCTCAGTTGTGCTCTTGGCCCTTTCACCCCAATGGGACGTGGTTTAGTTTGGATGGGTGGAAGGAGAAATTCCATTTCCTGGGGTGTTCCCAGCTTTGCTCCCTGTTCCTGGTGCGGTTTTAGGATTTCTTTTGGGAATAACAGGAGTCACTCCCTCAAGGGGATGAGCAAACAGGAGATTCCAAGCCGTGTGAGGAGAAAGGAGGCTGGAATTCCAGAAAAAAAAAAGCTCTTTTAGGGAAAATCCGACCCTGTGGATGCTTCAAAACTCTCAGCAGCACTTGGACACTTCAGCACAACCTGGGGCACCTGAATCCCCAGGGAAATCTCCCAGATGAATCCTAAAATGAAGGGAAAATAAACCCTGGACTTACCAGAGGAGAAAACGAAGGAGGGATGGAATGATAGAGATCAAAAAACAACTGAAGGGTCGAAGAATCCAAGAACGCTGCAAGAGAAAAGAGGATTTCACCTCCATTTACAGCTTCCCACACGTCTAATCCTTGTTCTATCACCCGTGGCGCAGGGATCTGTCACACCAAAGCACCACAATCCCATGGAAATTTCTCCCAGGATTTTGTATTTTGAAGGCAAATGCCTTTCCTAGAAATTGAGTCACCCGCTGGCGCCTGGAGCTGGGAGAACATGACAGGAAGGTATTTTAAGAACACAATCTGTGCCTGTCAAATGCCTGGTGGCAACAGCAGGATGCAGGAAAGAGGTGCCAAGTTATTCCCTATTTTTAAAAAAAAAAAAAAATCCCTTTTTCCTGCTTGTTGAAACGAGAGGTGAAAGACTGGAGGGGGTAAAAGGGGTTTTGAAAGCAAAGATAAAATGTTCCCCCCATCAAAAAAAAAAAAAAAAAAAGAATTATGTGGGTTTAGGGCTGGGTTTAACCTCCGCCTTTGCACGCCCTGGGGGCTTTATTTGTGAAAAATCCAAGGATGTGAGCGTTCTCCGGGCGGGACGCTGGCAGCTCCCGCGGGATCACCTGATCTCCAGCTGGTTGGGATCTGCACAGTGCAAAGATCGTCCGAGGACTCGTCCGTGGAGGTGCCGATGAAATCGAAGTTCAGGCAGTTGTGGGTGAGCTTCAGGAGCTGCATCAGCAGCCCGTGCTGGCTTTCATCGTTCAGGTTCAGGTTCTTCCCAGAAGCCTGTGGAAAACGTGGAATTTAAGCAGGAAAAAGGGGGAAAAAAATAAAAATATCCGGGGGGGGTGTGAATTGAGGCAGGGTTTTATTTTTAAGCTTTGTGGATTGAGCACCAGGTGTGTTTTTATAGGTGCGTAAGTAAAACTCCGGAGTTTTTCCAGGGCAGGGATAACAGGCAGCATTCCCATTTTTGTCCCTGGACAGGGATGAGGATTGAGGGATCCAGGAAATCGTGGTAAACACAAAACCCCTTTTCTGCAAGGCAGGATTTGTATTTGTCAGAGATATTTAAAATGCAACCCCAAATTTTCCTTTCTTTCATGATGCTTTAAGACGGGGAATTTTAACCCCAGGCTCAAGATCCAGGGATTTATTTGCAGCTGGAATTGTAGCGAAGCGTTTGATGTCTGGGTTTATTTTCCATTTATTATTGAAATAAAATCTATTTAATAGTCATCACTGAAATAAAATATATTTATTATTCATAATTGAAATAAAATATATTTATTATTTATAATAATTTACATAAGATCTATTTAATATTTCTTATTTAAATAAAAATCTATTCACTAACACTGATTTCTTTCAAAAGAAAAAAAAAATCCCCTCAATCAATCCATTTTTCCCTGGAAAAACAACCCCGGAACAGAATATTTTAGGACAAGAGCGCTCATCCCAGGACGGAATTTCACCCAAAAAAAAGATTCCCAACCTTTCCTTACCTGTTTCAGTAAACTGCAGGACAGGGTGAAAATATCAAATAAAGAGGAATCCCGGAAGGAAGAGGCAATTTTCCTGTGCTTGGTCAGGGGGTGGGTGGTGTCCGCCTGCACGGGGAGAAGCCGGGCTCAGAGCTCCTGGGACACACCAGGAAAAGCAGGAAGAGCAGGAAAAGCAGCAGGAATCCTGGGAAGCGCTGGGACATCCCTCCCCAGAACCACTCCGTGGAGAAATCCACATTCCCCGAGGGTTTATTCCCCGTTTATTCCTACTTGCGCTTCAATCAGCAGCAAAAATGGGGGTTTTTTTTTTTTTGGATTTTTGGATTTTAGGAGTGGGAATTCCCAGCTCCAAAGGTTTCAATCCCACCTGGAGCTGCTGGGCAGACAGGGATAAACACCAGGAATTCAAATTCCGGATGGAGAAGGGAACTGGAAGGAGTTATCCAGGGTGGAATTGGCTGGTTTATGGGACAAATTCCACTCCTGGATCAGCCACCGGAGCCCAGAGCTGGGGAACAGCAAAACTCAGCTTTTCTTTTCCCCAGGAAAAGGGAGAAAATGAGGAAAAATTCCCATTTTCTCCATCGATCCCGGCCAAGTCTGGGATGGGCACTGGGTTATCCCAGTGGGACGCAGAATTCCTGAATAAATATCCACTTTGGAATGTTTCTATTTTCCTGTTCCTCACTTCAATTCCAATTTCCAAACCCCTCCTCCAGGATTTGAGGAACCAGGGCAGATCCAACGTTGGATTTTAGACCCGAATTTTCCCAACAATTCCATGGAGGATCCCCAAACTCCCATCCTTTATGTTGTAGGATGGAAGGAAAAACCCCAACAGATTTAAATTTTTCAGGTGCTTTAATATCCAAATTATTCCTCAGCTCAGCATTGGGACTTCAGGGAGTTTAGGAAAATGAACATCATTTAATTCCCACTAAAAGCCCTTTGTGGGGATGGAAAATTCTTTATTTCCAGACTTGGGAAAACGGGATTTCCCTCTTCTTCATCACAATTAAATCAGTGCACTGGGCTTGAATTGGTGAATTTGGCTTAAATCAGTAAACTTGGATGAAATCAATGAATTGGGCTCCCCCATTTCCAGCACCAATTTAATCCCTCCAGGATTTCTCTGGATTAAGCAACATCCCAGGAAAATCCAAAGTTTGTTACTTAGTGAGACATAAAAATCAAAATATGTTTTTCCACCTTTTTTTAAAAATTTATTTTATTTTAAGGAAATTCAGGGACTTTTACAACAATTGTGACGCTCAGCAAAATCAGCCTGGTTGAGGGGAAAACCATGGGAAAAAAACGGAAAAACTATGGGAAAAATAATAGAAAAAACATGAAAACTGGGATAGCACCAGGTAAAGCTGCTCATCCCACATTCCAGCAGCAATTCCAGAGGGAATTCCAGAGAACAGCCTTGGAGGGAATTTAAATCCTCTGGAAAAGCTGCGCCAGGATTTGGCCTGTCCAGGCCTCAGGGGCCGTGAAAGGGACACGGCCCGGATGATTCCAGCAGGATTTCTGGGAATTTCATCCCAGAAATTCATTTTGAGTTTCATTCTGGATGAAAGGCATGGTTTAAAAATGGGCACAGCTGGAAAATTCTGGGATTTTTCTCCCTGGCCTAGAAGGAAGAGCTGAAAATGAGAGACTTTTCGACTCCTGGTGCCCATCAGGACTGCAGCAAAATCAGCTTGGCTGAGGGGGAAATCATGGAAAACCATGGAAAAACCATGGAAAAAACATGGAAAAACCATGGAAAAACCATGGAAAAACCATGGAAAACCATGGAAAACCCATGGAAACTGGGACAGCACCAGGTAAAGCTGCTCATCCCACATTCCAGCAGCAATTCCAGAGGTAGAACAGCCTTGGAGAGATTTTAAATCCCCTGGAAAAGCTGGGGCTCCTGTCCAGGCCTCAGGGGCTGTGAAAGGGACACGGCCCGGATGATTCCAGCAGGATTTCTGGGAATTTTATCCCAGAAATTCATTTTGAGTTTCATTCTGGATGAAAGGGGTGGTTTAAAAATGGGCACAGCTGGAAAATTTTGGGATTTTTCTCCCCTGGTCAATACGAGGGTGCTGACAGCACAAATTCTCACACTCACGCTCAGTAAATAATTCCTTATCCTTGTTTGGTTTTTTTTTCCCCTTTCTCATCCCAGAAAACCACACCAAAACATGGGAAAAGATGGAAGATGCCAACAAAACAAAACAATCCCTCGAGACAGGAGCTCCCAGCACGTCACCACAAACAGGGAGTGAAAGACAACAACAAACCCAAAAAACCACAAAAAATCCCCCCTCAAACACCTCCCAGACAGCGAAATCCCCAAAAAATAAACCCCGGAAAAGGCAGGACACAACAATATGAATGAGAAAATTGGACACTTACTTCACTGAGGAAGGCTGTAGCACTTACTTGATTAATTTCATTCGTTAGTTGGGACAGGATTGTCACTCCTATGATGCAGTGCTCTACACTGTCCTGGGGAGGCAAAGGCACAGCTTTTTTTTTTTTTTTGGAAAAATTCCTTTTTTTTTTTTTTCCCTTGGAAAAAATCTAGGCTAGAAAGGTTTAATCCTTATTTTAAAAGAAAAAAACAAAACAAAACAAAACAAGGAGCTTTTGGGAGGTTGGTTTGAGAGAATGAAGTTCAAAGAAATCCCAGGAATACCCACGGGGTGGGTTTGAGCTTGGAAAAGATGGGTCCTAAAGGTGGGAGAATCCAGGAACAATTCCCTGCTCCCAGAAACAATTCCCTGAATTTTTAAGGAGCTGTTTCCCCTCAGAAGCCCCTACTGAAAACACCAGTACAGAAGAGCCTGAACTCCTCCATGACACCTGAAAACTCCTGGATTTTGGCGAATCCCGGGAATTCTGAGGAGGGAATCTGACCTGCAGGAACCTGGTGCAAAACTGGGAACATGCAAGAAAATTCCCTGCTCCCAGAAACAATTCCCTGAATTTTTAAGGAGATCTTCACCCTCAGAAGCCCCTACTGAAAACATCAGTATGGAAAAGCCTGAACTCCTTCACGACACCTGAAAACTCCTGGATTTTGGCGAATCCCAGGAATTCTGAGGAGGGAATCTGACCTACAGGAAGCAGGTGGGAAGGTGGGAGCATCCAGCAACAATTCCCTGCTCCCTGAATTTTTAAGGAGCTGTTTCCCCTCAGAAGCCCCTACTGAAAACACCAACATGGAAGAGCCTGAACTCCTCCACGCCAGCTGAAAACTCCTGGATTTCAGCGAATTCTGAGGAGGGAATCTGACCTGTAGGAACCTGGTGCAAAACTGGGAACATGCAAGAGAATTCCCTGCTTCCAGAAACAATTCCCTGAATTTTTAAGGAGATCTTCACCCTCAGAAGCCCCTACTGAAAACATCAGTATGGAAAAGCCTGAACTCCTCCATGACACCTGAAAACTCCTGGATTTTGGCGAATCCCGGGAATTCCGAGGAGGGAATCTGACCTGCAGGAACCTGGTGCAAAACTGGGAACATGCAAGAGCAATTCCCTGCTCCCAGAAACAATTCCCTGAATTTTTAAGAAGCTGTTTCCCCTCAGAAGCTCCGACTGAAAACATCAGTATGGAAAAGCCTGAACTCCTCCATGACACCTGAAAACTCCTGGATTTTGGTGAATCCCAGGAATTCTGAGGAGGGAATCTGACGGGCAGGAAGTGGGTGGGAAGGTGGGAGCATCCAGCAACAATTCCCTGCTCCCTGAATTTTTAAGGAGCTGTTTCCCCTCAGAAGCCCCTACTGAAAACACCAATATGGAAGAGCCTGAACTCCTCCACGCCAGCTGAAAACTCCTGGATTTTGGCGAATCCCGGGAATTCCGAGGAGGGAATCTGACCTGCAGGAACCTGGTGCAAAACTGGGAACGTGCAAGAGCAATTCCCTGCTCCCAGAAACAATTCCCTGAATTTTTAAGAAGCCGTTTCCCCTCAGAAGCCCCTACTGAAAACACCAATATGGAAAAGCCTGAACTCCTTCACGACACCTGAAAACTCCTGGATTTTGGCGAATCCCGGGAATTCTGAGGAGGGAATCTGACCTGCAGGAAGCGGGTGACGTCGTTGATGACGTTCCTGAAGACGTACTCGTCCTTCTGGCAGTCGAACCAGCCCAGCTTGGTGATCCTGGCGTAGAGCTGGATCAGCGCCTGCGTCACGAACGTCGCCAGCTTCGGCCTCGTGGCCAGGTAGTTCAGCACATAATTCCCTGGAAAACACGGAAAAGGCCGAGCTGGAGACAAAATCCGGCCCCGTGGGGAACGGCCGGGAGGAAATGGAGATTTGGGGAGGTTGATTTGAGGGGAGGAATGGGGAGAAGTCCAGAGAAATCGGGAGTAAGGGAAAAGGGTTGGGGCTTGATTTGGGGATTTCAGATGCTGGAAAAGGGTTGGATTTGCCCTGGAATAGACCTGGGAACGGGCTGGATTTAACCTTGGATAAACCTGGGAAAAGGCTGGATTTAGCCCTGGAATAAACCTGGGAATGGGCTGGATTTAGACCTGGAAAAGGGTTGGATTTAGCCCTGGAACAGACCTGGGAATGGGCTGGATTTAGACCTGGAATGGACCTGGGAATGGGCTGGATTTAACCTTGGATAAACCTAGGAAAAGGCTGGATTTAGACCTGGAATGGACCTGGGAATGGGCTGGATTTAACCTTGGATAAACCTGGGAAAAGGCTGGATTTAGACCTGGAATAGACCTGGGAATGGGCTGGATTTAGCCCTGGAATAGACGTGGGGAAAAAAATTGGATTTACCCTGGAATGGACCTGGAAAAGGGTTAGATATACCCTGGAACAGATCTGGGAAGAGGTTGGATTTAGACCTGGAAAAGGGCTGGATTTAGCCCTGGAATAAACCTGGGAACGGGCTGGATTTAGACGCAGGAAAACAATGGATTTACCCCGGAACAGACCTGGTCAAGGGCGAGATTCCCACCCTCGGGATTCCCAGAGGATGCAGGGAAGCTCCCACCCAAGACAATCCCAAGAAATGCCAAGGATTTGGCGGGCGGGACCCCGACTCACGGATGTCGATGCGCTGCTCCAGCGGCAGGGGGTTGTTTGTGCGTGACACCAGTTTGGTAAGGCAGGTGGCCGCCAGTAACTGGGAATAGGAGGACTGGGAAAAAAAAATGGGAAAAAGACAAAAAAAAAAAAAATCCATGAAAAACGACGGAATTTCAGGATTTGGGGGAATTTTGGGGATGCACTCATTTTAATTACTTTATCCAAGCCTGGAACTCCGTGCTTTCTGGGAAATGTTTGGGATGTGGAACTGCAGGATTTTGGGGGGTGTTAATTCCAGGAATTTGGAGGAATTTTTGGGATGTGGAACTCCAGGATTTTGGGATGTAGAACTCCATGATTTTTGGGATTTTAGGATGGACTCACACTCCCTGTCTCCCGGAGCAGCTGGCACTCGGGGCTGTGGACGAACCCCACCACAGCAAGGGGATAAACACAATTCCTTTCTCCAAGCCTGGAACGCCAGGATTTTGGGGGATTTTGGGGTGTGTAATTCCAGGACTTTGGAGGAATTTTTGGGATATGTAACTCCATGATTTTGAGGAACATTTGGGATGTAGAAATCCATGATTTTGGCATGTACTCACGCTGCCTCTCCCCAGGAGCAGCTGGCACTCGGGGCTGTGCACGAACCCCACCACAGCAAGGGGACAAACACAATTCCTTTCTCCGAGCCTGGAACTCCAGGATTTTGGGGGATTTTGGGGTGTGTAATTCCAGCACTTTGGAGGAATTTTTGGGATGTGGAACTCCATGATTTTGGAGCATTTTGGGATGCAGAACTCCATGATTTTGGGGATTTTAGGATGTACTCACACTCCCTGTCTCCAGGAGCAGCTGGAACTCGGGGCTCTTGGTGAACTCCACCAGGGAAGGGGCATAATTACATTTCCTTTATCCAAGCCTGGAACTCCAGGATTTTGGGGAATTTTTGGGATGTGGAACTCTATGATTTTGGGAATGTTTGGGATGTACTCACACTCCCTGTCTCCAGGAGCAGCGGGCACTCGGGGCTCTTGGTGAACTCCACCAGGGAAGGGGCATAATTACATTTCCTTTATCCAAGCCTGGAACTCCAGGATTTTGGGGTGTGTAATTCCAGGATTTTGGAGGAACTTTTGGGATATGTAACTCCATGATTTTGAGGAACATTTGGGATGTAGAAATCCATGATTTTGGGATGTACTCACACTCCCTGTCTCCAGGAGCAGCTGGCACTCGGGGCTGTGGACGAACCCCACCACAGCAAGGGGACAAACACAATTCCTTTCTCCGAGCCTGGAACGCCAGGATTTTGGGGGATCTGGGGGATTTTTGGGATGTACTCACGCTGCCTCTCTCCAGGAGCAGCTGGCACTTGCTCAGGCACTCGGGGCTGTTGGTGAACTCCACCAGGGCCTTCTCGGCCTGCAGGCGCGTGCCCGTGTCCGTGGTCTCATAGAGCTGCTTGCACAGGTTCTCCAGCTGGGCCAGGCTCTGCTCCCACGGGAAAACACGGGAAAAACACGGGAAAAACACGGGAAAACGGGATTGAGGGACAGCAGGGATTGCAGGTGACTGACTGTGCTTGTGCACGCAAAGGTTGGACTTGCTGTGACCTTTCTTTTCCCTTTTTCCTTTCTCTTTTTCCTTTCCTTCCCTCTTTGTTTTCCTTTCCCCCTTCCCTTCCCTTCCCCTGTTGGATTTACAGAATTCCCTGCATGGGAATTCCTCTCATTTCCTCCTTTCCCACAAAATCCCAGATTGTTTCGGCTTGGAAGAACCTTAAATCCCCTTCCCAACCCTTCCCATGGGCACGGACACTTTCCACAATTCCAGGATATCCCAACCTGGCCTTGGGCACTCCCAGGGAATCCAGGGGCAGCCACAGCAAATCTGGGAATTCCAGCCCCTCCAGCCAGAAATTCCTTCCCAAAATCCCCAATTTCAGGCTGTAAATTCCTCCCAAACTCAGCTCACGTTCCCTCTGCACGGCGCCAAAATGGATTTCATGGAATCCTGGAATGCTTTGGGACGGGAAGGACCAAACTTGGGCCTTTTCCAAGGAAAACAGTGGCTGTGGGATTTATTTTTGGGGGAGGTTGTTTGGGATGATGCAGAGGATCCATCCAGGAACGTTCCCTACAGGGCAATTCCAGCCCCAAACCACCGGGAATTTGGGATCTCTGCTGCCAGGATAACAGGGAAACATTCCCCCTGGAATAATCCTCTTCCTTTTCAGCCCATTCCCGAGCGGCAATTCTGTGTTTTAGGGAATCATCTCATGGAAAACATTGCCCTGACACAGCTTCACTTCCATTCCCTTCCCAAATCCTTTCCTGGGAAGCAGCTCCCACCTGGGCAGGACATGGAGGAGCCACAGCCCAGAAATTCCAACAATTCTGGGAAAAAAAAACCCCGAGTTTTTTACAGGATTTTACAGGATTTTTGCAGGAATTCACAGGAATTTCACAGGAATTTCGCAGGATTTCACAGGAATTTTGCAGGAATTTCACAGGAATTTTGCAGGATTTCATAGGAATTTTGCAGGATTTCACAGGAATTTTGCAGGAATTTCACAGGAATTTTGCAGGATTTCACAGGAATTTTGCAGGATTTCACAGGAATTTTGCAGGAATTTCACAGGAATTTTGCAGGATTTCACAGGAATTTTGAAGGAATTTCACAGGAATTTTGAAGGAATTTCACAGGAATTTTGCAGGAATTCTGGGAGGAACGCCAGAATGAGGCTTTCCCCTGGAATCAGTTCTCTTCCCACTTCCAAGGAAACAATTCCTGCCCCGGAATTTGTGGGACACTGGCAGGGACAGAAGTCCCTTGTTTGTGCCTGATCCGTGCCAGCCTTCCCATGGATCCTGGGAATTAACTCCCTGGGAGCCACGGGGAAAAACAGGGACACAATTCCCAAAAAAAACCCCCAAAAACTCCAAGCAGAACAACCTCACAGGGACACCGCAGGAATTTAAACCCAGAATTCCCGTGGGGAAAAAAAAAATCCCAGGAAAAACAACGAATTCTCCAGGAGCGGATCCAGCTGGGAATAAATCCAAGCAGGATTTAAATCCCAGGTTTTAAAATCCCTGCCCTGCCAATCCTTGATTTTTTGGGGGTTTTTTTCCCCCCATGGGATTCCTCGGGATAAAGTTCAGAGGGAGTTGTGGGATGAGGGAATTGAAGGAAAAAGCCCCAAATCCCAGGAGAGCAGCTCCGAGCTGAAATCCCAAATCCCTCAAAATCTGGGGGGGTTCCTCCATTGTTTCCACAAACTTCCCTATTTTCCACCAAATTTCCATAATTTCAGGAGCTTCCCTCCATCGTTTCCGTTTTTATTTTTTAACTGAACGTGCACAAAAATCCAAGGGAAAAAAAACCACCTCCCAAATTCCCGAGAACTGTGACCTAACAGAATTAACTTGGATGAAAACCCCAATATTTGGGAATTCTCACCAACGAATTCCTGCATTTTCTCCCTAATCCCATGATCCTAATTAACCAGAGCAGCTGATCCCGAATTCCATGGAATTTTCAGGATGTTTTTCATCCTGCCAGGCTGATTCCAGACCGGAATTGGGATAATTCCTGGTGCTCCATGAGCACTTCCTGCTCCTGGATCCAAGAAAAAAACTGGAATTTCTGGGAGGGAGCTCTGGGAGATCCAGATAAGGAGAGCAAGTTGCTTTTTCTGGGAATTCTCTTATCTGGGAATTCCATCTGCCAGTGGGAAGAACTGGAATTCCAACCTGGAATCCTCAATTCTACCTCCAAACCCCCCAAAAACTGGGAATAGGAAGTGCTTCCATCCCATAATCCCAGCGGGAATGAACTCAGAAGAGGGAAAAGATCCCAAAATGGGGTTCAATCCCATTTTTTTTTTAACTTCAGGTGGAATCTTTTCCTCAATAATTGAGGTTGAAATCTTGGAAAAAAACCACCTGGAATTCTTGGATTTCGTTTCCCGGTCCAGCCTGGGCGGTGAAACCTCTGGAAAAGCTGGAATTGGATCCAGAGCCTCCCTGGCTTCTCCCTGCTCTTCCTTTTCCAAGGAATTTGGACTTCTTAGGCACCAGATCCCTGATTTCCCTATTCCCAGCAGCCTGGAAATCCTGGAATTTGGGTTGGGAAAGATTTCCAAGATCCAAGTCCAAGCAGCGTCAAGGCAGGCACTGAAAATTCCCAAAATTCCACATCCAGGTGGATTTTAAATCCCTCCAGGACATCCAAGAATCCCAGATTTCGACTTCCAGGATATCCTGGGACCTCTCAGGATCCCAAATTTCCTTCCAGCCAACAAAAAAACACGGAAAGGACCATTTTTAATCATCCCAAGATTTCCCAAATCCAAGGGAAAGGGAACAGCCATCATTATCCCAGGAAATTCCCATGGAATTCCGTCCCACTTGAAGGCAGCAGCACTGAAGACACTTCAGGGAGTGGAATTAAAAGGAAAACCGGGAAAAATCTTCTTCCAAAGGAGGAAAAAAATGGGATTTATGACTTCCTTCCGTTCCAAGGAGAAAAAAACTTGGAAAATCACGAAATTTTCATTCCAAGCAAGGTCACAAGAGCAGCAAAATTCCCACCAAAACCCGGAGGGATCGCTCGCAACTCCCAGAAGTTTGGATTTTTCGGGATGAAAACCAGGTAGAATCCATAAAGAACGGGTTTGGGCTTCACCATTCCAGGTACAAATCCATTAAAAAAAGGGTTTGGGAATTCTTCACACCGGGAAAAAATCCATGGAAAAAATGGATTTGGGCTTCATCATTCCGGGAAAAATCCAGGAAAAATCTTCTGGGTCTTCTTCACTCCAGGAATAATCCATAAAAATTTTTGGGGCCTTCTTCACACCAGGTAAAATCCATAAAAATTATTTTTGGGCTTCACCACTCCAGGAAAAATCCATTAAAAAGATCTTTTGGGGCTCCAGCACATCCAGAAAAATCCATAAAAAAATGAATCCAGGCTTCATCACAGCGAATAAAATCCATGGAAAATCTTTTTGGGCTCCACCACAATTCCAGAAGTTCCTCTGGGAATTTTTGCCAACTGAACCAAAGTTGTTGGGAAGCAGCAGCGGGATTTTCCCAACTTCCCAAACCTTTCCTAAACCCTGCTGCCAGCTGGGATTTATCCCCCAAATCCCTTTTTCTGTGAAACCAGGATCTATTCCCATCTATTCCATAAAAACACCTCTGGGATTGCTGGGAATGTTCTCCTGGAAAAATGGAAACTCCAGGGAAAAACTTGGAGCCACTTCCAGAGCCTAGAGGGGCTCCAGGAGAGGGGCTGGGATGGAGGGACAGGGAATGGCTTCCTCTGGAAAAGGGAGATTGAAATGGGATTTTGGGAAGGAATTCCCGGAGAAGTTCTGGATCCCTGAAAGCTTCCAAGGCCAGGTTGGGATAACCTGGAATAAAGGAAGGATTTCTTCCCCAAATCCCACCAAACCTCGCCTCTCCCACTTTTCCCAGCACTCCAAACCCTCCCAAACCTCATCCAGCCGCGATTTTTTTGCTCCACGCCGGAATTCCCGGAACTGCTGCCGGTTCCCAAATCCCTTTTCCAGCCGTGGAACATCTCCCACAGTTCTGCTGTTAAACTTTAACCCCGCTGAGCTCCGACTTCCACCTCGCTCAGGCCCGGGTTTAACACAGAAAACTCGGATCTGGAGCCGAACCCCGAGGGAAAATCGGGATCTTCCCCACGTAAATCCCGGTTAATAATCCAGCAATTCCCCTTTTCCCTCAGGATCGCGGTTCCCAACGACGTTCCCGGCTCTGTGCTGTTAATGAAATGCTCACCCCCGAGTTTCCAGGGATTGATTTATTCCAGGGGTCCGGGGATAATGAAGAACTCCCGGGAATTCCGCTTTATTCGAGCTTTATCCACCAAAATCTGGGGGGAAATCCCCGGGATGTGCCTGGGTTTGGGGTTTTGCTGCCTCCTCAGGGGGTTTGGGGTCAGCTTTAGGTGGTTTGGGACCTTTCTGAGTGTTTGGGGTCCATTCCAGAAGGTTTTGGGTCTATTTCAGGGGGTTTAGGGTTCCTTCAGAGGGTTCAGGTTCCTTTTCACAGGGTTCTAGGTCAATTTCAGGGGTATTGGGGTCAATTTCAGAAGGTGGGGGTCAATTTCACAAGGTTTGTGGTCCCCTTCAGAGGGCCTGGGGTCAATTTCACAAGGTTTGTGGTCCCCTTCAGAGGGCCTGGGGTCAATTTCTAAGGTTTGGGATCACTCTCAGAGTGTTTTGGTTCCCTTTGAGAAACTTTAGGAACCCCTTCAAAGTGTTTTGGGGGGGTTTGAGCCCACTGAGAAGAGTTTATTCCTTTCCTGAAGGTTTTAGGCGCCTTTCCCAGGGGTTTTGCCCCTCCACTCCGACCTGGATCCTCTCTATCCCTGATTGCCTCCCGCTCCACGAACTTCTCCAGTCTGGGATTCCCTTTAAACATCCATGGAAAAACCTTCCCCCAACTCTTGAGTGTTCACAGGGCTGGAAAAGGAACAGAACCCGGCTGGAAAAGGAATGGAGCACGGCTGGAAAAGGAGCCCAAACCCAGCCAGGAATCCCACAGATCCCTTCAGGACCGCGATTCCCAAGGCCGGCAGCAGCGAGCGGATGCCCAAAGCCCCCGGGTGACAGGAGCAGGGCCGGGGGAGGTGACAGCGGGGACCCGGCCGCTGCTTCCAAAGGGAACAGCGGGACCCCAGCGAGCTTCTCCCCGGGATTTCCGCGGCGGGACCCCGAGCGGCGGCCCGGGGAGCAGAGCGCCGTGCGGGGACACGCCACGGCCACACGGGCCGGACACGCAACGGGGCCGGGAGGAGCCGCCGGCGGCCGGAGGCGAGGTACGCACGGAGGGAGCCGCAGAGCAGCGCGGGGACGCGGCGGCGGCAGCGCCACCGACCCCGGCCAGCGCGGCCTGCGCGCCTGGGCCGCGCCGGGCCTGGCCGGGCCTGGCCGTGCGGGGCTCGGCCGCGCGGGGCGGGGGGGCGGCGCGGCCGTGCCGGGAGCGCGGCGGGGGTGTCCGGGCGAGCCCCGCGCCGCGGCCGGAGCTCACCTGCACATGATCCGCCATCTTGCCCCATTCATGCTCCGCTCGCGCCTCCGCCCCCGCCTGCGCCGGGCCCGGCGCCACCGCGTCCCCCCGCGCCGCCGCCCGCACCGCGCATGCGCCGCGCGCGGGACGCGCTTCCCCCCCCCCCCCCCCCCCCCCTCCCCGCCGCCCCGCCTATCCGGGGCCCCCGCGCGCGCGCGGGACACGCCCCCTCCCGGTCGGGGTAAGCCGCGCCCCGAATGAATAATCCACGCCTCTCCCCGTCCCGCTCGGGCCACGCCCCCGTGCGCGCGCGGAGCGCTGCGTCTGACGTCACGGCGGCGGCGCGGCGCGAGGGAGGAAGGAGGGGCGCGAGCGGGGTTTGTTGACACGGCCTTAAAGGGGCCGCGCACCCCGGGGACAGCGCGGGGACAGCGCGGGGACAGCGCGGGGACAGCGCGGGGACAGCGCGGGGACAGCGCGGGGACAGCGCGGGGACAGCGCTGGGAGCACTGGCACCAGCACAATCACAAGCACACCCAGTGCCACCAGCGTCATCGATGTGACCACGGACACCAGTATGACCAGTGCCTCAAATGCCACTAGTGCACCCGGTGCCACCACGGACACCAGTATGACCAGTGCCTCAAATGCCACTAGTGCACCCGGTGCCACCACGGACACCAGTATGACCAGTGCCCCCAGTGACACCAGTGTCACCGGTGTGACCACGGACATCAGTATGACCAGTGACCACAACGTCACCGGCGACCTCAGTGCCACCAGTGCCTCCGGTGTCACCGCTGTGACAACTGACACCAGTATAACACCACTATAACCAGTGCCACCAGTGGCCTGCACAGGGGCCCAGTGTCCAGTGTCCTTCCCAGTGTCCAGTGACCGGTACCAGGGCCCAATTCCCAGTTCCCAGTGTCCAGTTCCCAATGTTCTGCCCAGTGTCCACTGCCCTGCCCAGCGCCCATCAGCACCACAGGGTGGCACACGGGTGTGTCCTGCAGTGCCACACCCGTGTGTGCAACAGTGACACACCCTCCTGTTCGGCAGTGTCACACCCATGTGTGTGACAGTATCACACCCACGTGTCCGGCAGTGTCACACCCCTGTGTCCAGCAGTGCCACATCCATGTGTGCGACAGTGCCACACCCTCCTGTCCAACAGCACCACACCCCTGTGTCCAGCACTGTCACACCCCTGTGTCCGGCAGTGTCACACCCCTGTGTCCAGCAGTGTCACACCCCTGTGTCCTGCAGTGTCACACCCCTGTGTCCAGCAGTGTCACACCCCTGTGTCCTGCAGTGTCACACACCTGTGTCCTGCAGTGTCACACACATGTGTCCGGCAGGGTCACATCCCTGTGTCCAGCACTGTCACACCCCTGTGTCCGGCAGTGTCACACCCCTGTGTCCAGCAGTGTCACACCCCTGTGTCCGGCAGTGTCACACCCATGTGTGTGACAGTGTCACACCCCCGTGTCCAGCAGTGTCACACCCGTGTGTGTGACAGTGTCACACCCCTGTGTCCGGCAGTGTCACATCCCTGTGTCCGGCAGTGTCACACCCACGTGTCCGGCAGTGTCACACCCCTGTGTCCAGCAGTGTCACACCCCTGTGTCCTGCACTGTCACACCCCTGTGTCCTGCAGTGTCACACCCCTGTGTGTGACAGTGTCACACCCCTGTGTCCTGCAGTGTCACATCCCTGTGTCCTGCAGTGTCACACACCTGTGTCCGGCAGTGTCACACCCCCGTGTCCAGCAGTGTCACACCCTTGTGTCCGGCAGTGTCACACCCCTGTGTCCTGCAGTGCCACACCCCTGTGTGTGACAGTGCCACACCCCCGTGTCCCCGCGTGGGGACCCACAGGAAGCCGCCACGAGCAGAGGAAGCGGCAGAGCCCGAGCTGAGCGCGGCACGGCCGAGCCAGCCCCGGTGACACCGCAGGGGGACAGGGCCCTGTGGGACCCCCGGGGACACTCCGGACGCTCCGGGATGGAGGAGGCGGTGGTGAAGCAGGGAGAGATTTACCTGCAGCTCCAGCAAACCTTCGGGAAGGTCAGGGGGCTCGGGGGGTCCTGGAGGGGGGGAATCCCATGGGAATGGGGTGATCCCGTGGGAATGGGGTGATCCCATGGGAATGGGGTGATCCCGTGGGAATGGGGTGATCCCATCCACTGGATGCTCAGCTGTCCCTCACCCACCATGGGGGGACAGGAGGGGCTGGGGACACTTTGTAGAGACCCCCCCAAGAGAGGCTCTGCAGAGTTAGGGGGTGACAGATGTGACAGATGTGACCCCCAAAACCGGGGGGGTGACAGATGCCACCTCCAGAGTCACACTGAGTGACAGATGTGACCCCCCCCACGAGCTGCACCGGGTGACAGCTGTGTCCCCTCAGCCGCATTTGGGGACAGTTCCAGCCAGGGGTGACAGCTGTGACCCCACAGCTGCATCTGGGGACAGTTCCAGCCAGGGGTGACAGCTGTGACCCCACAGCCGCATTTGGGGACAGTTCCAGCCGGGGGGTGACAGCTGTGACCCCACAGCCGCATTTGGGGACAGTTCCAGCCGGGAGGTGACAGCTGTGACCCCACAGCCACGTTTGGGGACAGTTCCAGCCAGGGGTGACAGCTGTGACCCCACAGCTGCATTTGGGGACAGTTCCAGCCGGGAGGTGACAGCTGTGACCCCACAGCCGCATTTGGGGACAGTTCCAGCCAGGGGTGACAGCTGTGTCCCCACAGCCGCATTTGGGGACAGTTCCATCCAGGGGTGACAGCTGTGACCCCACAGACGCATTTGGGGACAGTTCCAGCCAGGGGTGACAGCTGTGACCCCACAGCCGCATTTGGGGACAGTTCCAGCTGGGGGTGACAGCTGTGACCCCACAGCCACATTTGGGGACAGTTCCATCCAGGGGTGACAGCTGTGACCCCACAGCCGCATTTGGGGACAGTTCCAGCCAGGGGTGACAGCTGTGTCCCCACAGCCGCGCGTCTTCCGCCGCCGATGAAGGCCGGGGCTGTGCGGTGGCTGCCGAGGGGCCGGAGCTGAGCGCCTTCTCCTGCTCCTCTCCCTCCTCTTCCTCCCCACAGAGCCCATCCCCAGGGGACGGCGGGGATCCCAAAAATCCCACCCCGGGAAAGGGGATCCCCAAATCCCACCCCCAGACGGGGAGGACGCGCCGGTTTTGGGGCGACTTCCCCTTCCCCCACTTCCCCTCCGCCCTGGGGCCTCCCGCGCTCCCCGAGCCCGGAACTGCTGCTGGGGCAGAGCTGGAAGAGACCGAAAGTCGGGGTTTTGGGGGAAAATGGAAGGAAGGAGGAGCTGGAAGTTGTCCGAGGGTTTTAGGGGACGGGGTTGGGTGAGGCTGGGGGGCCGCTGGGGCGCGTCAGGGATGTTTATCCAGGGGTTTTCAAAATCCTGATTTATGTCAGCCCCAACCTTCAGCCTGTCGGAAAACCCTGCGGGGCTTTGCAGCCTTGTCCCGCCTTGGGCTCCTGCAAGATCCCAAGGGGATAAAAACTCCTGGGAAGGTCAAAATTCCCGGGAAGGAAAAAGCTCCTGGGAAGGTAAAAACTCCTGGAAAGGCAAAAAAAAAAAAAAAAAAAAAAAAAAAAATTCCTGGGAAGGTATAAACATCTGGAAAGGTAAAAACACCTGGAAAGGTGAAAACCTCCTGGGAAGGTAAAACACTCCCGGAAAGGTGAAAATTCCTGAAGGTAAAAACACCTGGAAAAGTAAAAAACTCCTGGAAAGGGGAAAAAAAAAATCCTGGAAAGAGAAAAACCTCCTGGGAAGGTAAAACACACCTGGGAAGGTAAAACACTCCTGGGAAGGTAAAACACATGAAACACTCCTGGGAAGGTAAAACACATCTGGGAAGGTAAAACACATCTGGGAAAGTAAAACACATCTGGAAAGGTAAAACAGTCCTGGGAAGGTAAAACCCCCTGGAAAATGGAAGCTCTCCAGGGAGGGCAGCATCCTCCCGGGAAGGCAAACCCGCGGGTTGTCCCGTCGGCAGAAATGGAAGAAGTTCTGGGCCGTGCTGTACCGGGAGAGCTCCTGCTCCACGGCGCGCCTGGAGCTGCAGGAGGGCGCGGAGCGGCCGCGCAGGGCCGAGGGCGGCCGGCGCCTGGTCCGGCTCAGCGACTGCGTCCACGTGGCCGAGGCGCTCGGCGACGCCGCGGCCTGTCCCCGGGACACCGTCCCCTTCCTGCTGGAGACCACGGAGCGCCGCTTCCTGCTGGCCGCCGCCGCCGCCGAGGCGGCCGAATGGATCCGGCGGCTGTGCGAGCTGGCGTTCCCGGTAAGGCGCCGGGAGGACGGCTCGGGAAGGGTGGGGTGGGTGGGATCCGCTGGGATCCGCTGGGATCCGCTGGGACGGGTGGGATCCACTCGGATGGGTGGGATCTGCTGGGATGGGTGGGATCCACTGGGATGGGTGGGATCTGCTGGGATCGGTGGGATTTGCTAGGATGGATGGGATCTGCTGAGGTGGATGGGATCCATTTGGATCAATGTGATCCCCTGGGATGTGTGGGATTTGCTGAGATGGGTGGGATTTGCTAGGATGGATGGGATCCACTGGGATGGGTGGGATTTGCTGAGATGGGTGGGATTTCCTAGGATGGGTGGGATCCACTGGGATGGGTGGGATCCGCTGGGATGGGTGGGATCCGCTGGGATGGGTGGGATCCACTGGGATGGGTGGGATCTGCTAGGATTGATGGCATCTGCTGAGGTGGATGGGATCCATTTGGATCAGTGCGATCCCCTGGGATGGGTGGGATCCCCTGGGATCAATGGGATCTGCTGAGGTGGATGGGATCCATTTGGATCAATGCGATCCCCTGGGGTAGGTGGGATCCATTTGGATCAATGGGATCCATTTGGATCAGTGCGATCCCCTGGGGTGGGTGGGATCCCCTGGGATCAATGGGATCTGCTGAGGTGGATGGGATCCATTTGGATCAGTGCGATCCCCTGGGGTGGGTGGGATCCATTTGGATCAATGCAATCCCCTGGGGTGGGTGGGATCCTCTGGGATCAATGGGATCTGCTGGGGTGGATGGGATCCATTTGGATCAATGCGATCCCCTGGGATGGGTGGGATCCATTTGGATCAATGGGACACCTCACCTGCCGCTCTTCCCGCCGGAGCAGAGGAGCCGGGAGGAGCCGGGAGCGGCCAAGGAGAGCACCACGAGGGAGCGCGAGATCTCCATGGAGGAAAATTCCCTGTACAGCTCTCAGGGCAGAGGTAGGAGCGGGGCCGGGCGGGGAGATCTCCTCCCCAGGAAACCTCTTCCTGCCGCGGTTTGCGGGGCGGGCTGGGCCGCGCTATCGGAGCCGGGCAGCCGCTGTCGGCCGGACGCTGCTGCCCGGGCTGCAGGGGTCATCCACGGCGGGGTGGGACACGTGTCCAGCGCTGTGTCCATCCCAGCTGGCCTGGAGCAGGCTGGGATGGGCTGGAGGGGTTCATCCACGGCCCTTCTCCAGGGTGGGACACGTGTCCAGTGTCCACCATGTCCATCCCAGCTGGGCTGGAGCTGGTTGTCCTGGCCTGGGGCGGTCACTCTGACCCCTCTGCTGTGTGTGACACGTGTCCAACGCCCCGTCCATCCCAGCTGGCCTGGGGCAGGTTGATCTGGTCTGGAGGGGGTCACTCCCAGCCCTTCTCCAGGGTGGGACACGTGTCCAGCGCTGTGTCCGTCCCCAGCCGGCCCGGAGCAGGTTGTTCTGGCCCGGGGCGGTCACTCTGACCCCTCTGCCATGTGGGACACGTGTCCAGCGCTGTGTCCATCCCCAGCCGGCCCGGAGCAGGTTGTTCTGGCCCGGGGCTGTCACTCTGACCCCTCTGCCGCGTGTGACACGTGTCCAACGCCCCGTCCATCCCCAGCCGGCCCGGAGCAGGCGTTCGAGGTGACGGTGCGGGCGACGCCGTCGTCGCAGCGCTGCCGCCTGCGCGGCCGCTGCGTCCTCCTGGCGGGCTCGGAGGCCCTGGAGCTGCGGCACCCGCAGAGCCAGGAGCTGCTGCTGCGCTGGCCCTACCGCTTCCTGCGCCGCTTCGGCCGCGACAAGGTGGGTGCCGCGCGGGGAGGCCGGGCCGGGCGCGGCCGCCGCGCGGGGACCGACCCCTGCCCTCCTCAGGTGACCTTCTCCTTCGAGGCCGGCCGGCGCTGCGCGTCCGGAGAGGGAAACTTCGAGTTCGACACCAGGCAAGGCAACGAGATCTTCCAGGCCATCGAGGCGGCCATCGAGGCGCAGCGAGGCCGCGGGGCCCGGGGGCCGGAGCCCGCGGGCGTCCCCGGCGAGGGCAAAGGGCCCGAGGCCAAGCCGGCGACGGCCCCCGGGGCCGGGGAGCCCTCGGGGCCGCCGCGGGGCGCGGATTTTCCCTACGCCGAGCCCCGCGATTCCCTGCGCCGCGGGAACGCGCCCGAGCGGGGCCGGAGGCCGGAGGGCGCCGAGGTGGAGTGCGAGTACGCCGTCCCCTTCGACGCCATCGCCAAGTCCTTCCCGGGCCGGCAGCCGGGCTGTCCCCAGGAGGGGCTCCCCGAGCCGCCGAGCGTCCCCGGGGATGCCGGAGCGGGTCAGCGGCCCCCCGGCCGCCCCACGGCGCCCAAACCCGAGCACATCTACGACGAGCCCGAGGGTCTCTCGGCGCTGTCGCTGTACGACGAGCCCGAGGAGGTGAAGGGGGAGGCGTGGAGGCTGCAGGCCGCCCCCGAGGAGCCCCCCGGGCTCGGGTGTCCCTACGACGCCCAGCGCGACGACTACGCCGTCCCCAAAAGGCGCTTCCTGCTGCAGGGCAAGGAGTGGCTGGGCCGCTGCGACTACGACAACGTGGCCCTGAAGGTGGCCAAGAAGAGGAACCTGCAGTGAGCGGGGGGAGAGGAGGAGACCCCCAAATCCCCCGGATGGATTTTACTTTGTCCCCGGCAGAGCTGAGAGCTCTGCACGGGGACACATCTGGGCAGCGGTGCGGCACAGCTGGGGGGTGACAGGGGACAGCTGGGGGGTGGCAGGGGACACCCGGGGGTGGCAGGGGACATCTGGAGGTGGCAGGGGACAGCTGGAAGCGCTGGGAGCGGGATGCGCCCACTGGAGGGCAGTGCGAGCCCGCCGGAGCGGCCGGGCCCGGGCAGCCGCAGCTCCCGGAGCCCAAACCCGGCTCCTCGCCCGCTCCTCGCCCGCTCCTCTCCCGCTCCTCGCCCGCTCCGGCCGCGGAGCAGCGGCTCTGCCCCGCTCATCCCGCCGGGATGGATTTCCAGAGGCGGCCGGAGCGGGAATGGGCCTGGGGTGCTGAGCTGGATGCGCTTCTCCAGGGAGGGACAGCCCGAATCTGCCAGGGAGGGACAGCCCGAATCCCACAGGGATGGACATCCCAAATCCCACAGGGATGGACATCCCAAATCCCACAGGGATGGACATCCCGAATTCCACAGGGATGGACATCCCGAATTCCACAGCGATGGACATCCCGAATTCCACAGGGGTGGACACCCCGAATCCCACAGGGATGAACATCCCGAATCTGCCAGGACGGACATCCCAAATCCCTCAGGGATTGGAGAGCCCAGATCATGGGATGGACAATGCTCATTCCCAGGGATGGACATCCCAAATCCCTCAGGATTCAGATCCCAGCCCGTGGGATGGACGATGTTCATTCCAGGGATTCAGATCCCACCCCTGACACCTCCCGTGCCCGCCCGCAGCTCCCAGTGCTCCCAGTAGGTTCCAGCGCCATGCCAGGGCCGGGTCCTGCCCAAGGGCCCCTCCTGCTCCTTGCTCAGCAAAGCCACAAATTCCCGCTGTTCCGGCCACACTTTTGTTTTTAATTCTCTTTATGACTCCCCTCTCCGGCCTCTCTGAATTCCAGGTGGAAAACTGGGCTTTCTTTCCATGGAAATTTTCACGGCTGGCTCCAGCCCTCCCAGTACGAACCAGTACACAGCCACTGGGTCCTTTTCCTTTCCCTTTTCCTTCTCCTCCTCCTTTCCCTTTTCCCTCTTCCTTTCCCTTTTCCTTCTCCTCCTTTCCCTTTTCCCTCTTCCTTTCCCTTTTCCTCCTCATCTTCCTCCTCTTCCCAACCACCTCCAGCCTTTCCTGGGGGACATCCCTCCCCTCATCCCAATTCCCCGTGGAATTTCCCTGGATCCGTGGGTGCCCATCCCCACCCCGGCCTGCCGGTTCCTCCCCATCCCACCCGCTTTTCCATGGAAAGCGCCGGCATTCCATGAATTATTCACAAGCTCTCCCGATCGGAGGCGGCGCTCAGGTGCTCCAGTTCATTTCCGGGATGCTGCGGATCCAACGGGCGGGTTTTTAATGAGGCTAATTAAGAGCTTTCGTTAAGAGACGCTGATTAAACTCCGCATCCATCGCTGCCTCCCGGGAGGGGTTGAGGGGAATGGGATGAGCAGATGGGATCCTGCTCCAGGTGGGATCCTGCTCCAGGTGGGATCACGCAGGGGAAACATCTAAAGGTGGTCCAAAATAAAAGGGGGGAAAATAAAAAAAAAGTTTCCAGCAGAATTTTCCATGTGGGACTGAGGAAAATCATGGAGCAGGGCAGAGCTGGAGGGGTTTGGGATGCGCTGAGGGATGGGAGATGATTCCCACCCATTCCCATCTCCGGGGCCGGGGAAATCCAGGAGAATTCCCGAGCTGGGCGCTCCTGGCAGCGCTGGGCCGCTCATCGGGAATCGATGGCTAGAGCACACGTTGTTATTAATTAATTAGCGCTCATTAGGGGGTTGTTCATTATTAATCGGTGCTAACACAGCCCTCCCTCCTCCAGCCAGGCTTCTGCCGGTTTTCCTTCCTTAACCAAAGGAATGGAGACAATTCCCAAACTTCCCAATCCTGTGGAAAGCCGGGGAATGAGGGATCACTGGGAATATTGCTATAAAAACATGGAAACACTTCCCAAACTTCCCAATCCTGTGGGGAGACAGGGAATGAGGATGGCTGGGAATGACACTATAAAAACATGGAGACAATTCCCAAACTTCCCAATCCTGTGGGGAGACAGGGAATGAGGATGGCTGGGAATGACACTATAAAAACATGGAGACAATTCCCAAACTTCCCAATCCTGTGGGGAGCCAGGGAATGAGGATGGCTGGGAATGACACTGTAAAAATATGGAAACAATTCCCAAACTTCCCAATCCTATGGTCAGGAAAGAGGGATGCAGGAATCCCCACCATGGGGGAAAAACAAGGAACGACCCCGCTGAAAACCGGGATGGGGACGCTTCCCACGGCCCGGAGACGCCGCTCCCGCTTTTCCTGCGGCTCCCTGGCCGAGGCAGCTCGTTTTCCCATTACTGTCTCCTCGGATTAGGGATGCGCTCGCTCTCCCGCTCCGGCCGAATCCCAGGCGCCAGCAGGAGCTGGAAACCGCATTAGGGCCGTGCCGAGGAGCCCCTAACGGCATTAGGGACGAGCATTAGAGGTGCTAAGTGACAAGGAGCTCATCAGGCCGGGATTGATGGAAACCCCATTCCCGGAGCCGGCAGGAGCAGGGCCCTTCATTCAGGAGAAATTGCTTAATTGGGAGGGTCTGGATTCTCTCCGCCTGTCTCGCTCCTGGAGCTCTGGGATGCGGGATGAATGGGAGCGGAGGGGAAGGCGGAGGCGGCGGAGCGGAGGGAAGAACTCCCAAATCCGCCCGTCCCGCTTTTCCTCGCCCTTCCGGCGGCTCGAGGGTTCCCAAACGGGTCATCCCTGGGAATTCCAGCATTCCAGAGCTGAGGAAAAAAGCAGATTCACGGCCGGCCTGAAGGAGCTGGGCCCTTCCCTGCCCTGGGCTGCAGCAGAGTTAATTGGCAATTGCCAGGAGTCCATAAAGCCGGACTTTGTTGGGAAGGAAGCCGTAGAAGCCGCGCGTCCGCAGCCGTAATTCCTTCACCCCGCATTGATCCCGCGGCCTCTGCTGCCCGCGGATCGGCCGAGGGGACGGCTGGGCATCGATCCCGGGCAGTTCGGCCAGCCCGGAGCATCCCTGACCCCTGCCCATTCTGGGAGTGAATTCCCAGAGTGATCCCAGCCCGGAGCATCCCTGACCCCTGCCCATTCTGGGAGTGAATTCCCAGAGTGATCCCAGCCCGGAGCATCCCTGACCCCGTGCTGGGACTGAATTCCCAGAGTGATCCCAGCCCGGAGCATCCCTGACCCCGTGCTGGGACCGAATTCCCAGAGTGATCCCAGCCCGGAGCATCCCTGACCCCATGCTGGGAGTGAATTCCCAGAGTGATCCCAGCCCGGAGCATCCCTGACCCCGTGCTGGGAGTGAATTCCCAGAGTGATCCCAGCCCGGAGCATCCCTGACCCCGTGCTGGGAGTGAATTCCCAGAGTGATCCCAGCCCGGAGCATCCCTGACCCCTGCCCATTCTGGGAGCGAATTCCCAGAGTGATCCCAGCCCGGAGCATCCCTGACCCCTGCCCGTGCTGGGAGTGAATTCCCAGAGTGATCCCAGCCTGGAGCATCCCTGACCCTGTGCTGGGAGAGAATTCCCAGAGTGATCCCAGCCCAGAGCATCCCTGACCCCTGCCCGTGCTGGGAGTGAATTCCCAGAGTGATCCCAGCCTGGAGCATCCCTGACCCCTGCCCGTGCTGGGAGAGAATTCCCAGAGTGATCCCAGCCCGGAGCATCCCTGACCCCGTGCTGGGAGCGAATTCCCAGAGTGATCCCAGCCCGGAGCATCCCTGATCCCTGCTCATGCTGGGAGCGAATTCCCAGAGTGATCCCAGCCCGGAGCATCCCTGACCCCGTGCTGGGAGCGAATTCCCAGAGTGATCCCAGCCCGGAGCATCCCTGATTGTTCCCTCTTCTGGGAGTGAATTCCCAGTCTGACCCCAGCTTGGAGCATCCCTGACCCCTGCCCGTGCTGGGCCCAAATTCTTGGATTAATCCCAGCCCTCTGTCCTCCCTTTCCTTCCTGCTCATATGAATATCTGGGAATATTCATAATTATGGCTTTTTTGGGAAGAAAAACAAACAAACAAACAAAACAAACCCACAGCTGCTGCTGCAAGGGGCACATCCCAAATCCCACAGCGCCAAATTCCCTGCTGAGGGATGCAGGGGAAGTTTGGGGAGAATCCGTGCAGGTTGAGGGACTGGGATGAGATCCCGATGTGAGATCCCATGGGATGGGAGAGGAGAGTGGGAAAGGGAAAACCTGGATCAAAGGAGCGGCCGGATTTGCTGCTGGGGGCTGGAGGACACGAGGAGGGCTCGCTCCAAGGGTGTGGAAAATCTTCTGGAAAGGCCATTCCCAGCTGGTTCTGCTCCAGGGAATGGCTGCTTTTATGGGATTTTGCTGCCAGGTCCTCATTTTGTGCGGATTCCTGCAGCCTCGCCGGGGTTCACGGGAGCCCCCAGATCCCTCCCCAAATTCCAGCAGGGAATTTTTGCTGTCCTCTGTGAGCCCTGGCTGGAGCTTGGGAAAACACGGGAGCTCTTCGGATCGAGCGCCCAACACTCCGTTGGTTAATTAATTAATTACGGGACTCCCGTTAGCAGGATCAGCCAGAGGATGCGCTGGAATCCCGAATTCCAGCCCCTGCCCGTCCCTCCCTGCTCCCCTCATCCCGGGGCAGGATGTGTTTAAAAGCCTGGCTCGAATCCCGGGATTTTTCCAAGCCCTCAGCTCCCCCGAGTCTCCATGGAAGTGGATGTTCCATGCGTTCCTTCGCCTTTAATCCGCGGTGTTTGGACCAAAATAATGCTCCGTGCGTTTCCCGGAGCTGCTCCGCGGGCGGATTTTGTCAGGAAATATAAATATCCCTCACCAGGCTCCCGACACCCACCTGCCCGGGCTGAGCCTGCAGCGGAGAACTCACAATCCCACCCTCGGCGCCGGTGAGAACGCCGGGAATTCTGCAGCACGGAGAGGCCCTGAATTCCCAGAAAAACTGCCCCTGGATGCCTGGAAGTGTCCAGGGCCAGGCTGGAGCACCCTGGGATGAGGGAGGTGTCGGGGTTTAAGCTCCTTCCAGCCCAAACCATTCCAGGGTTTTGTTTTCCCACCCCTCTGTGGGTGCTGCAGGAACAGCCCTGGAATCCGGGAATTCTGGCTGGGCAGGAGGGCCTGGAGCGCCAGGACACAGGGAATGGCTTCCCACTGCCCCAGGGCACAGTGGGATGGGATTTTGGGAAGGAATTCCTGGATCGGAGAGGCTGGGCTGGAATTCCCAGAGGAGCTGCGGCTGCCCCTGGATCCCTGGCAGTGCCCAAGGCCAGGCTGGGATAACCTGGGATCATGGAATGTGTTCCCACCCTCCTGGCTGGAATGCGATGGGATTTAAACTCAACCCATTCCAGGGCTGCCTCATTCCCATCCAGGCGCGCTCCAGGATGGAATGAGGTGGGATTTAAAGCCTCTTCCCATTCCAGTGATGCCTCATTCCCCATCCAGATGCACTCCAGGATGGAATGAGCTGGGATTTGAAGCCTCTTCCCATCCCGGTGATGCCTCATTCCCATCCAGGTGCGCTCCTGGTTGGAATGAGGTGGGATTTAAAGCCTCTTCCCACCCAACCCATCCCAGTGATGCCTCATTCCCCATCCAGGTGCGCTCCTGGTTGGAATGAGGTGGGATTTAAAGCCTCTTCCCACCAAACCCATCCCAGTGATGCCTCATTCCCATCCAGGCTCGCTCCGGGATGGAATGAGGTGGGATTTAAAGCCTCTTCCTATCCCGGTGATGCCTCATTCCCCATCCAGGCGCGCTCCGGGGTGGATTCGCTCCCTTCCCGGCTTTCCCGAGGGCATCCCCGTGCCCGTGCGTGCCCAGGACACGTGGACCCGCCCTCACCTTTCCCGGGATCCGTCTCCGCGGAGCCGGGAAGCGTCGGGAATTTCCACCCCGCTGCTCCCGGCTCTCTCCGCCGAGGGGGAGCCAATTACCGGCAGCTGGTGAGAGCCGAAAATTATTATTAATTTCCAGGCGAGCATATGCTGCGCGTTAACGACGCCCGCGCCGCGGCAGAAGGGCCCGGCCCATCCAGATGGCTCGGCCTGCCTCGGGAATGATCCTGCCGGGAACGATCCTGCCGGGAATGATCCCTGCCCCGGAGCGGCTCAGGGGTGAGGGAAGGGGACATTCCCAGCCTGGATCCGGCCCAGCGTCGCCAGCGGAGGTTTTCAGTCAAAATAAACGCCCTGAGCTGCGCCCGGACACATCCCGGTGTCCCCAAGGGCAGGGAACAGGGATGTGGTGGTTCTGGAAAGCGGGAAGGTCCCCGGGGATGATCGGGAATGTTCTGGAAGGGTAAATGTGCTAATAAAGTTAATTAAGGGAGGTTTTGTCCAAGCAGATCCCGCCAGCATCCCATGGGATGCTGAAACTCTCCCTGCTGAGATTCCCTGGATTTACATTCCCATAAAAGCTGGGTTGTTATCCCTTCTGCCCATTCCCAGCTGGAATTATGGATTATGGATTCCCAAAGACATGTGAAATGTTTCCCAGCCGGAATCTCGGATCCCCAAAGCCCTGTGGGGCGTTTCCCAGCTGGAATCTCGGATTCCCAAAGCCCTATGGGGTGTTTCCCAGCTGGAATCTCGGATTCCCAAAGCCCTATGGGGCGTTTCCCAGCTGGAATCTCAGATTCCCAAAACCCTGTGGGGCGTTTCCCAGCTGGAATCTGGGATTCCCAAAGCCCTATGGGGTGTTTCCCAGCTGGAATCTCGGATTCCCAAAGCCCTATAGGGCGTTTCCCAGCTGGAATCTCGGATTCCCAAAGCCCTGTGGGGCGTTTCCCAGCTGGAATCATGAGCTGGTGCCTCAGGATTGGCACCAATTCCCGGTGTCCTGACCCTGGGCAGGAGCAGAAATCCAGGGAAAAAAGGGGATTCACAGCATCAGGAACTGATCTGAGCACAGATCCTCCCCCAAAGGGATTTTCCTTTGGGCATCCCCAGCTTCCAGCAAGACCCTTTTCCTTGGGAATTTCGCCTGGATTTCCCACTTTTCTCCGTGTCTGGGTGACAGCGACAGGCAGAATTCCTCGAGGGGCTCCGGGATCAGCACAGGATCGACCCGGGATGTCCGGATAAAAAACCCCACATCCTCCTGCCACGCCCAAACCCGCTCCCGGATTTGAGGGAACCACGGAGCCTCTTCCCCTCATCCCTCTGGAACTCCGGGAAGGGGCCGGAAGGATCGGGAGATTTATCCCTTTAAATCCCACGCCTGGAATCGGGAGCGAAACCTCTCCGGGGAAGAGGGGTAAAAATAACTCGGTGTCAGCGGCCGCGGGAGCAGCCGGGGCTCTGCCAAGGGCAGGGGCTCGTTATAAATAGGAATAATTAATTATTCCAGCGGGGATGGCGGCGCTTAATGAGGGCTTGGGCTGACACCGGCAGGAAAATTCCCAGAGAGGGGTGAATGGGATCCAGGGATGATCCCAGTGGGAAGATCCCAGGGTGGGATGGGAGCGCTGGGGGATCCCTGCGGGCATGGGGAGGGGAGGAGGAGGAGGAGGAGGAGGAGGAGGAGGAGGAAGGAGGAAGGAGCTGCTCCATGCCAGGGAAGGAACACCGACGCCTGAATTCCAGCCTCGCCAGCCGAGCCGACACCGGGTTTCATTTCCATTTTTAATTAAAACCCGTGCCCCGGGCGCCCTCGGGATGTGCCCGCTCCTCCAGGCCTCGGGAATGCCCGTGGAAGGAAGAGGAGGAGGAGGAGGGTCTGGGAGGAGCAGAGAGTGGGAGAGGACGGCGCAGATCCGTGGGGTGGGATGGGGCAGCTCCGGCTCCTGCTGCCCCTCAGCCCGGGGTCAAGCCTCGCCCTGCCGGGGTCAAACAAACAAACAAACAAATTTCCCGGCGTTAGAGGAGTGAAACTGCAGCAGTTTGGAGCCGGAGCCTTTTCCCTGGATCTCCTCCTCTCCCAACCCTTCCCGGCACGTTCGGAGCCTGACGGATCCGATGTTTCACCCCAGCGCCGCCCTGAGCACGGGGATGGAGCCCATTGCACCAAATTCCAGAACTCTGGGGCTCCGAACTCGCCGATCCCAGGTTTCCTGAGCCGTGGGGAGGAAGGGGGAGATCCACGGAGCAGCTCCCGATGGTGCTGACCCAGCCGGGAGATGATTCACGGCCCCGGCGTTTGTGCAGAAGGAAGCAATAATGGAGATGAAGCAAAGCCATCGTCTCCGCGGGATTTATGGAGTGCAGCCGCAGCTCCCGACATCCCGGGCGCTCCCCCACATCCCGCAGGGCTCGGCCTCTGCTTCCCTCCAGCTCCGGCCTTTCCCGGGAAGACTCGACCCAGGGAAAAAACGGGAATCGAGATTTTGAGCGCGCTTTGTTTTGGGGCGAGGAGCGCCCAGGGTGACACACCAGTGATAGGGCCTGGAGCAGGATTAGAGCGCTCACACCCCACACAGGGAATGCGGGATCAAGGAATGGGGTGGCACACCCCACACAGGGAATGCGGGATCAAGGAATGGGGGAAAACGAGATGGAGATGGGGTTTGGAGCAGGATTAGGGTGTTCACACAGGACAAGGAATGTGGGATCAAGGAATGGGGTGACACACCCCACACAGGGAATGTGGGATCAAGGAATGGGGTGACACACCCCACACAGGGAATGTGGGATCAAGGAATGGGGTGGCACACCCCACACAGGGAATGCAGGATCAAGGAATGGGGTGCCACACTCCAGCCGAGGCTCTGGAGCAGGATCGGGGCGCTCACACCCCACACAGGGAATGCGGGATCAAGGAATGGGGTGGCACACTCCAGCTGAGGCTCTGGAGCAGGGTCGGGGCGCTCACGCCCAGCCAGGCTCCCGCACCCCGCTCTCCCCTCCACCGCCGCACCCCGCAGCCGCTCCCTGCGGCCCCCGGCGCTGCGGCAGGGAAGATTAGCGCTGTTTCCTTTTCGCCGGCGAGGAGCGTAATCCCCGCTTTGAAAGGCGCGTCGTGCGCTTGATGCTTCCTGACATTAATATTATCATCGGCGAGCAGCCGCAGAGCCCGGCTGTCGGCCGCGATTAGGGCGCTGACACAGATCGGCGCAAGATTTCACCAGCGCCTCATCACGGCTGACTCGGGCTCGGCCGGGCTTTATATAACTCCTCTCGCACAAACCTGTCACCCGCGGGAGCTGCTGCTCCGCCCGGCCCCGCAGGACCCCGGCCGGGGGCGGTTCGGGGGGGTTCCGGGGCCGCCCAGGGCTCCCCCCGCGCTGCCCCCGCCGCGCTGAGCGGCCCCGGAGGGAGAGGGAGCGCTCGGGGAGCCCGGGGGTGGGTGGGTGGGTGGGTGGGAGGGAGGGCAGCGGGGGTCGTGCTGGTGTGGGAGGGGTTGGGAGGGAGTTGGGAAGGGGTTAAAGGATGTCCGGACCTCGGGGAGCACCCACACACCTCTCCCCAAAATCCCGGTTTGATGGAGTCAGGCTGGATTCAGTGGTGGAGGAGGGAATGTCACAGGGCTGGGAGGGGTTAAAGGATCCCCAGACCCTGGGTGGGGTGAAAGAAGCCCCCCAAAATCCCGGTTTGATGGAGTCAGGCTGGTTTCAGTGATAATGGAGGAAATGTCACAGGGCTGGGAGGGGTTAAAGGAGGCCCAGACCCTCGGGGGGTGAAAGGAGCCCCCCAAAATTCCGGTTTGATGGAGTCAGGCTGGTTTCAGTGGTGGAGGAGGGAATGTCACAGGGTTGGGAGGGGTTAAAGGATCCCCAGACCCTGGGGGGGGTGAAAGGAGCCCCCCAAAATCCCGGTTTGATGGAGTCAGACTGGTTTCAGTGGAGGAGGAGGGAATGTCACAGGGGCTGGGAGGGGTTAAAGGGTCTCAGACATTGGGGACCCCCCCCCAAAATCCCGGTTTGCTGGAGTCGGACTGGTTCCGCTGGGAAAGGAGGAGCTGTCACGGGTCTGGGAGGGGTCAGAGGAGCCCCGGAGCCCCCCAGGACCCCAGATCGGCTCTGGAACCACGGACGGGAGCGGCTCCTGCAGGTCCAGGGCTGAGCCCCCTCTGCTGCTCCTGGGAGCCTTGGGAAGCGGGATGGGAATTCCAGCGGCCGGGAGCTCGCCAGGAATCGCGGCTGGAGCGGGAATTGCGCCACAGGCGCTGCTCCAGCAGCTCCGCCACTCCCGAGCTCCGCCGCGGGGCCTTGGAGCCCTGAGCCCATCCCGGGCCTGGAATCCTGGCGGGGACCGGGATGCTCCCAGGGCAGCGGGGACCTCTGGAATTCCCTGGTGGGGACTGGGATGTTCCCAGGGCAGCTGGAATTCCATGATGGGGATTGGGATATCCTCAGGGCAGTGGGGGCTTCTGGAATTCCATGATGAAGACCGGGATGCTCCCAGTGAAACGGGGACCTCTGGAATTCCATACTGGGGATTGGGATGCTCCCCGTGAAACGGGGATCTCTGGAATTCCGTGATGAGGACCGGGATTCTCCAGGACAATGGGAACATCCGGCTGCTGCCAGGCCCGGGGGGCTGCCAGGCCAAATTTGGGCTTCATTATCCAACATTTCGGATCTGAGCCTTCCCCCGGAGCTCCCGGCCCGCATTCCGGGGCGTTTTGCTCCGTCTCCGAACGCCGCTGCTTCCCACGGAGGAGTTTTTGAGGGGTGCAAATCCCCAAAATCCCGGCTCTAAGAGAAGCAAAGAGGACAGAAAAACCCCGACACAAACCCTTCCCTGGGCTCTGCGCTTCCCCATCCCCGGCAGCGTTTTGGGATCGGGCAGAACAAATCCAGGAAACCCGAGCTGCCCCCGCGGCCCTGGAATCATTTCCACGCTCCCTGAGCGGGAGGAGGGAATTCTTGTTCCCACCCTCGGAGCCGAGGATGCTCGGGGAGGCTGGCGCTGGCCAGGACAGCCTAATTAAGGATCAGTCATTAATGATGAGCCCTGCCTCGCTGCTGCCGGCGCTGGGGCGGGGATGTGACCCCAGTTCGGCCGCGGGTGACAATCCCATGGCGCTGCCACCTGGATTCGTGTCCCGCCCCTTCCTCCGTCCCCTTTTCCCCTGCCGCCGCTGCCGAGCCGCCGCTGTGACATCTCTCCCCCGACACCCAACCCCAGCCTTATCATTAAATGCAAATTCCGGGGAGTAATCGCTGGCGGGGAGAGAAACCGGGATGGGCTCGGGGTGGGAAAACGGGGGGGGAAAACAAAACCTGCGCCGTCAGCCCGCACAAAGAGCGGCCGCTTCCCGCTCCTCCGGAGGGAAAAAATGAGAGGGAAAAGAGGGATGGAGCGGCTGGAGGCGGCCCCGCGTGGTGCTGCCCGCTCTCCCCGCTCCCCTTCACGTCCCAAATCCCCTTTTCCCGGATGGAGGCGAGGTTGGAGCCTCCAGCCCGGCCCCGGCTCAGCTCCTTTAATCTGCTGCTGTCAGCCGCTGCCGAGCGGGGAGCGAAATGCGAGATCCGCCTCCCTAAATCCGGCAGGATAACGCCGGGCCGGGAGGAGATGCTATCGGCTCCTTTCTGCCACGCTCTGCCTGCTCCCGCCTCTCCTCCCATCCCTCCTTCCTCATCCTCATCCTCATCCTCATCCTCATCCTCGTCCTCATCCTCATCCTCATCCTCATCCTCCTCTTCCCACAAAATCCGCTGCAGAGTCAGACTGGTGGCGCTGGGAAAGGAGGGAATGTCGCAGGGCTGGAGGGGCTAAAGGAACTCCAGACCTTGGGGAGCCCCCCAAAATCCCGGTTTGATGGAGTCAGGCTGGTTGGAGGAGGATCTTTCAAGGGAATGTCACAGTCTGGGAGGGGTTAAAGGATCTCCAGACCCTCAGGAGGGTGAAAGGAACCCCCAAAATCCTGGTTTGATGGAGAGTCAGATGGTTCCACTGGGAAAAGAGGAAACATCACAGGTCTGGGAGGGGTTAAGGAATCTCCAGACCCTCAGAGGGGTGAAAGGAGCCCCCCAAAATCCCGGTTTGCTGGAGTCAGACTGGTTGGAGGAGGATCTTTCAAGGGAATGTCACAGGTTTGGGAGGGGTTAAAGGATCTCCAGACCTTGGGGAGCCCCCCAAAGTCCGGGTTTGATGGAGAGTCAGGCTGGTTTCAGTGGAAGAAGAGGAAAGGTCACAGTCTGGGAGAGGTTAAAGGATCTCCAGACCCTCAGGAGGATGAAAGGAGCCCCCCCAAATCCCGGTTTGCTGGAGCCAGGCTGGTTTCAGCAGTGCAAGAACATCTCCTAGGGGAACGTCACAGGTTTGGGAGGGGCTGAAGGACCTCCAGACCCCCGAGGGGGGTTCCCCAGGCTCCTCTCCCTCCTCCTTGGAAGCAGCTGAGGATCCCGCAGGGTTTGGGGGTCTCTCTGTGCCCCCCACCCCTCCCCAGGCAGCGCTGGGATCTCTCCGTCCCCTCGCTCTCCTCCTGCCAGGCTGCAGGAGCCGATCCTCGGGGGGAGGAGCGGCCCTGCCGTCAATTAGAGGCCTAAAAATAAGGATAATTTTATCAGTGGGAGGTGGGGATTCGCTGTCCCGGGTAATGGGAGCATCATGTCTCCAATTAAAGTTGGGAATATTCATCCCGGAGCCGGGCCCGACGTCGATTGGGCTGTCAGAGTCAATCTCCTTCAAGAGCTGCTTCTCCAAGCACTTTGGATCATGGATCATTTCTGCCTTTGGAAAAAAAAAAAGAAAAAAAAAGAAATAAATCAGTTTGGGGTGGGTTTTGTGGCTGCCAGTCTCCCCTAAAGGATGAGAAATCCGGCGGCGCAACCAGGGGAGCGATTCCTGCTCCCTTATGGAAACGCAGAGATTCCGGAAGTGAGGCTGGGATCCTTCCTGGGAATGCGGAATATCCCAAACCCCAGGAGGGCCGCTGCACCCCGGGGCGCCGGGATCCTTCCTGGGAATGTGGAATATCCCAAAACGCAGGAGGGCCGCTGCGCCCCGGGGCACCGGGATCCTTCCTGGGAACACGGAATATCCCAAAACCCAGATTCCGCTGCGCCCCGGGGCGCCGGGATCCTTCCTGGGAATGTGGAATTTCCCAAATCCCAGGAGGGCCGCTGCTCCCCGGGGCCCTAGGATCCTTCCTGGGAACGGGGAATATCCCAAAACCCAGATTCCGCTGCGCCCCGGGGCGCTGGGATCCTTCCTGGGAACGGGGAATATCCCAAAACGCAGGAGGGCCGCTGCACCCCGGGGCGCTGGGATCCTTCCTGGGAATGTGGAATATCCCAAAACCCAGGAGGGCCGCTGCGCCCCGGGGCGCCGGAATCGCTGCCTTGGGACCCTGAGCCACCTGCCAGCCTCTGGGGGCTGCGGTGACAAAAGTTCCCCGGGAGCGGGGGGTGCTGGCAGGGAAATGACCCCAACAGTCACAGCGGTCACAGGCGGTCTCCAGCTCTGCTCCGCTCCCGATTCCAGCGCTTTTCTCCCCATTTCCAGCCCGGCAGCGAGGGAAAGGGAACCTCCAGGCCTCTCTGCCCGTGCCACCTCACCAGGGACAGCGGGGCTTGATGGCTCCTCTTGCTGCTCCACACTGGGAAAAGGATTATTTATTTTTAAATTTGTATTTATTTTTATTTTCATATTTTATTTTATTTTATTTTATTATTTATATTTTATTTTATTTTATTTTATTTTTAAATTTTATTTTTACCGGGGACACCGGGGACATTGGGGACACTGGGGACATTGGGGATATTGGGGATACTGGGGACACCAGGGATATAGGGGACACCGGGGACACCGGGGACAGCAGGGATATTGGGGACACCTGGAATATTGGGGACATTTGGGACACCGGGGATATTGGGGACACCAGGCACACTGGGGATATTGGGAACACTGGGGACATTGGGGACATCGGGACATTGGGGACACCAGGGACACCAGGAACAGTGGGGATATTGGGGACACTGGTAACACTGGAGACATTGGGGACACCGGGACATTGGGGACATCGGGACACCGGGGACACCGGGGTCACCTCCTGTGTGCCGCCTCCCTGTGTTCTCCCGGGATCTGTCCCCTGCGTGTCCCCAATACGTCACCATTTTTCATGGGATGGGGACCCTCTGCTGGGATCTCAGACACCTCATTCCCATTTTTCATGGGATGGGGACCCTCTGCTGGGATGTCTAACACGTAATTCCCGTTTTTCATGGGATGGGGACCCTCTCCTGGCACCCCAAGGAATGAGGGAACATCCCTCCCGGGCCTCCTCTGCTGACTCCCGGGGATTTTAACGTTTCCCAGACGTTTCCCAGCCCTGCTGTTCCACCGGAGCCGCGGCGGCTCGGGAAGCATCAGCCAGGGACGCCACGTCCAGGCCGGCGCTCCCGCAATTACTCACTCAACATCCCGGGAGTGCAGGGAAATCTCATTCCCGGGAATGGGGAGCGGGCGGCGGCCCGGCCCCGGCCCCGAGCTTTTATCCAAACTCGATTTGCTGCGCTCCCTGCGCGGGCTGAGCGCGCGGCTCTGGAGCCGGCCCCGTTCCCGGCTGTTCCCGCGTCATTCCCGAGCCTCCTGCGCCTCCTTCCCCGTGCCCTCGTCCCAGGGGAACAATTCCCTTTGTCACCATCCCTGTTCATTCCCTCTGATGGGAACAATTCCCTTTATCTCCATCCCTGATCCCTTCATTTCATGGGAACAATTCCCTTTATCTCCATCCCCGTTCCCTCAATCCATGGGAACAATTCCCTCTCCTTCTCCTCCATCCTTATTTTCTCCATCCAATGGGAACAATTCCCTTTCCCTCCATCCCTGTTCCCTCAATTCCCTCTCCTTTGCCTCTGTCCCTATTTTCTCCATCCAATGGGAACAATTCCCTCTCCTTTTCCCCCATCCCTGTTCCCTCCATTTCATGGGAACAATTCCCATTTTCACCATCCCTGTTCCCTCAATGCAGTGGGATCAATTCCCTCTCCTTTGCCTTTGTCCCTATTTTCTCCATCTGATGGGAACAATTCCCTTTCCCTCCATCCCTGTTCCCCAAATCCAAGGAGAGCTATTCCCTCTCCTTTGCCTCCATCCCTATTTTCTCCATCCAGTGGGAACAATTTCCATTGTCTCCATCCCAGTTCCCCCAGTCCAATGGGAACCATTCCCTCTCCTTTCCCCCATCCCTGTTCCCTCAATCCAATGGGAATGATTCCCGTTTTCACCATCCCTGCGCCCTCAATTCCCTCTCCTTTTCCTCATCCCCGTTCCCCCAATCCATGGGAACAATTCCCTCTCCTTTTCCTCATCCCCGTTCCCCCAATCCATGGGAACAATTCCCTCTCTTTTCCCCATCCCTGCCCCCTCTATCCCATGGGAACACTCTGGTTGCCCACGGAATTCTCTTCCAGTCCATCCCAGGGATCTCCTGATCCCAAATCCCGGCTCTCCCGGCTCTCCCACTCCCTGTTTTCCCCCTGTGGGGCTCCGGGGCTGGAGCCACGTTCGGACACCGAGGGCAGAGCGAGGAGCGAGCGGAATCCGATCCTCGGCGCCAAAAATTCCCGAGCGCTTCCCTGTCTGGCTCAGGTGCCGAGGGCTGGGATGGAAATGTCAGCAGCGATTTGGGGCGGCCGGGGATGACGGCGGTGAGAGCAGCCGAGGTGACAGCCGCGCTCCGCGGGGACGGGACCGCCCGTCCCTGCCCGGGGCCGCCGGAGCGGTGCCTCTGCCGTGGTCACCTCCAATTCCCGAAAATTCAGTGACTCTGATATCCCTGGTGACACCGGGGCCACCAGCACGGTGGCTCTGCCGTGGTCACATCAAATTCCCAAAAATTCTGTGACTCTGACATCCCTGGTGACACCGGGGCCACCAGTGCAGTGGCTCTGCCATGGTCACATCAAATTCCCAAAAATTCACTGACAGGACACAGGTCCCTGGTGACACCGGGGCCACCAGCACAGTGGCTCTGCCATGGTCACATCAAATTCCCAAAAATTCCATGACTCTGACATCCCTGGTGACACCAGGGCCACCAGTGCAGTGGCTTTGCCGTGGTCACCTCCAATTCCTGAAAATTCCATGACTCTGACATCCCTGGTGACACCGGGGCCACCAGTGCAGTGGCTTTGCCGTGGTCACCTCAAATTCCCAAAAATTCCCTGACAGGACAGGGGTGGCTGCAGCATCCTTGGTGGCACTGGGCCTGTCACCACCCAGGGTCACCAGTGCAGTGGCTCTGCCGTGGTCACATCAAATTCCCGAAAATTCCGTGACTCTGACATCCCTGGTGACACCGGGGCCACCAGCGCAGTGGCTCTGTCATGTGCAGGTCACCTCAAATTCCCGAAAATTCCCTGACAGGATGGGGTGATTGTTCCATCCCTGGCAACGCTGCGGCCAAGATTCCTCCCCGTGATTCCCGAACCATCGGGAAGCAGCAGGGAAGGGCTTGGATTCCCCGGCAGAGGTTAAATAGGCAAAAAAAAAATCAGCTCGGAAAACAGCAGCCAGGGCAAAAATAGCCTCTGCTTTGCACGGAGCTGTCGGGGCCCATCAGCGTCGGGGCGCTCCAAGGACTCCCATCGCCCGTGGGAGCTCTGGGAACGCGATCCCTGAGGAATCACCCGCGGGAAGAGCGGGAAGAGCGCCCGGCAGCACCGCGGGTTCGATCCCCGGGCATCCGAGAGGCCTGGCGGGGCCCTGGAGCGAGGATGGGGATGTGGGGATGAGGATGGGGATGTGGGGATGAGGATGAGGATGTGGGGATGAGGATGAGGATGTGGGGATGAGGATGTGGGGATGAGGATGTGGGGATGAGGATGTGAGGATGTGGGGATGTGAGGATGAGGATGTGGGGATGAGGATGAGGATGTGGGGATGAGGATGAGGATGTGGTGATGAGGATGTGGGGATGAGGATGTGAGGATGAGGATGTGGGGATGAGGATGTGGGGATGAGGATGAGGATGTGAGGATGAGGATGAGGATGTGGGGATGAGGATGAGGATGTGGGGATGAGGATGAGGATGTGGGGATGAGGATTGTGGGGATGAGGATGAGGATGTGGGGATGAGGATGGAGATGTGAGGATGAGGATGTGGGGATGAGGATGGAGATGTGAGGATGAGGATGTGGGGATGAGGATGAGGATGTGAGGATGAGGATGTGAGGATGAGGGTGAGGATGTGGGGATGAGGATTGTGAGGATGAGGATGAGGATGAGGATGTGGGGATGAGGGTGAGGATGTGGGGATGAGGATGTGAGGATGAGGGTGAGGATGAGGATGAGGGGATGAGGATGTGAGGATGAGGATGAGGATGTGGTGATGAGGATGAGGATGTGGGGATGGGGATGTGGGGATGAGGATGTGAGGATGAGGATGTGGGGATGAGGATGAGGATGTGGGGATGAGGGTGAGGATGTGGGGATGGGGATGTGGGGATGAGGATGTGGGAT
>NC_053477.1:3945376-3967735 GCF_015227805.2 Hirundo rustica
GGATTGAGGATGAGGATGTGGGGATGAGGATGTGGGGATGAGGGGCTTCCCCGGCAGCTGGAAGTGCGGAGGAGCTCTGGGAAGGGACGCGGAATGTCCCCAAGGGTGTCCTTGCGCCCGCAGTGACCCTGCCGTGCCCTCCGCGCTGCCAGGCCTGGGGCAAAGCTCGCCCGGAGCGGAAAAAAAAAAATAATGGCAAATGTTGAAATCACATCTGCGAGGGTGGGAAAGGAATTCCAGGCCGGGCTTGGAGCAGCCGGGGTTGGTGGGAGGTGTGTCCCCCCCCAAACAGAGCGAGCTGCGGGTCTGTAATGGGCAGAATTCCAGGGATTTGGAGCTAAAAGGAGTTAATCGGAGAGGGCTCGGCTTGCTGCACATCCCGGGAGGGCAAAGCCCTGGTCTGGGAATTCCCAGCCCCAAACCGGGCTCAGCAGCTCGGGGAGGCGATGAGCTGATCCCGCTCCATCCCTGGGGTTCAGGAGCGCCGGCACTGGGAGCACGGGTGAGGTCATCCCTGGGACCCTAAAAACTCCCAGGAGAGCTGAAAAAAACCCCATTTTTGGCTCAGGCCGCTGCAGGTGCCTGAAATGGGGAATTTCCCGGCGAGCAGAGCCAGCGGGAGGGGAGGCAGCGTCCCGGCGCGGCTGTCCCCTGGCTGTCCCCTCTCCTCATCCAGGTGTCCCTGAGGGGGACCAGCCCAGCCCGCAGCCGAAGCGCTGAGGCTCTTCCCGGTGTTTTTGGGATGAGGAGCAGGCCGGGAGCGCGGCTCCTTCCCCACGGATCACAGCGCTAATCCCGAATCCATCACCGGAACAACCTCGCCTCCCAGGGACGCGATAACGCTCCGCGGAGTGAGAGCCCGGAGCCGGGAGGTGGGAAAATCCATCCGGTGTTAGCGGGATTTAACGGGAAGGAGGGGAGGGATCCCATCCATCAGCTCCTGTGCGGGGACAAAGCCACAACCGCCGGGGGCGTGCATCCCCAGGGATCCTCGGGAAGAGAGCAGCAGCTGTCCGGAGCACGGGGAGCACTGGGAATACTGGAGCACTGGGAGCACTGGGAACACTGGGAGCACTGGGAACACTGGGAGCACTGGGAGCACTGGGAACACTGGGAGCACTGGGAGCACTGGGAACACTGGGAGCACTGGGAACACTGGGAGCACTGGGAGCACTGGGAGCACTGGGAGCACTGGGAACACTGGGAACACTGGGAACACTGGGAACACTGGAGCACTGGAAGGCACTGGGAACACTGGGAGCAGTGGGAGCAGTGGGAGCAGTGGGAGCACTGGGATCCAGGGATCCAGGCAGGAATGAACCATGGATTCGGGCAGGATTTATCCATGGATCCAGGCGGGATTTATCCATGGGTTCAGGTGGGATTTAAATCCCAGGCGGGTTTTATCCAGGGATCCAGGCTGGATTTATCCATGGATCCAAGCTGGATTTATCCATGGATCCAGACAGGATTTAGCCATGGATCCAGGCAGGATTTATCCATTGATCCAGGCGGGATTTATCCAGGGATTCAGGCTGGATTTATCCAGGGGCCCAGCCGGACGTTCTCCGTGGATCCAGGCGGGATTTATCCATGGATCCAGGCGGGATTTATCCAGGGATCCAGGCTGGATTTCTCCATGGATCCAGGCAGGATTTATCCAGGTGCCCAGCCATGTGTTATCCATGGATCCAGGCTGGATTTATCCACGGATCCAGGCAGGATTTATCCAGGGGTCCAGGCAGGATTTATCCATGGATCCAGGCGGGAGTTAACTCGCCTGGGGTCCCCCTGGCAGCGGGTGGCACCTTGTCCCTGTGCCCCTGCTGTCACCGCCCCAGGGATGTGACACCTCGTCCCTGGTGCCCCCCTGCCATCGCCAGAGCTCCCCCGTTTCCCATTCCCAAGGTCATTCCCCATCCAGGAACCCTTTCCCACCCCAGAGCGTCCCCTTTTCCCGCTCCAGTGCTTGTCACCCATCCAGGGATGTGGCACCTTGTCCCTGCAGCCCCCCGCGTCCCCAGGTGCCACTCCCGTGTCCCCCAGGTGCCACCCCCGCGTCCCCCAGTGCCACCCCCGCGTCCCCTCGGGGGTCCCGGGGATGGAATTTGGGGAGGGGGAGCCAGGGGAGGGGTCTCTCCCGCGTCTCTGCGGCAGCGCCCGGGGGTCCCGGCAGGGGCCGGGCAGGTGCAGCCCGGCCCGGAGAGATGGATGTGGAGCTGCGGACGGATGATAACCGAGCCCGGGGGGGGTCCGCACAGAGCCCCCCCGACCCCCGCGGCGGGCGGAAGGGCGGCCCCGGCCGAGGGGCGGGCGGAGGGCAGGGCCGGGGAGGGGAGGGGGCGGCGGCCCCGCCGGCTCTGCCCCTTCTCCGGGGCTCGGCGGAGCGCAGCCGCCCCTCGCCGCGCCCCCTCCCCGGCAGCCGGAGCTCGGCAGAAGCCGGCGGAGCCCGGCGGAGCCGCCGAGCCCGGAGCGCGCAGCGGAGCCCGGCGGGGATGCGGGAGGCGGCGAGCGGCTGAGGACCCGGCTCCGCGCCGGGCGGAGCACACGCCTCCTCCTTCCCTGCCCTGGATCTGGCATCTACCTGACCGCCTTGGGAATTATTCACATTTTTAATTTTTTTTTTTTTTTTTTAAATCGCTACCCCCCTTTTTTTAATTTTTTTTTTTTTTTTTTTTTGCCTGATTTTTAACGATTTTTTTTTCCCCCCCGCACACGTGGAGGAGCGCGTGGATTTCCTACCATGATCCTGGCAAACGCCTTCTGCATCGTCCTCTTCGTCGGTGAGTGGCCCCAGCGAGGGGTGCCGGCGGTGGGCAGGGGGTGGTGGCGGTTGTCGCCTGGCCGAGGTGGCTCGTCCCCAACGCCCCCCCCCGGGGCGAGCCCCTCCGAGCCGGCACGGGCGCTGCGGCAGGAGAGGGGCACGGCGAGGGTTTAACTTCATTTCCCATTCCCCGTCAACTTGAAACGGGGATGGGGACACGGGGGGACACGGGGGGACACGGGGGGACACGGGGGGACACGGGGGGACACGGGGGGACACAGCCCCGGCCGCCCCTCGGGACCCCCCCGCAGCCGAGCCCTGCCCGTCTCCCGTCCCTTCTCCGCCCGGATTTGCCTTTCGGGGGAAGGATTTTTCCCCTTCTCCCGCTGCCCTCCATCCTCCCCCACCCCACCCCGCGCCATTCCAGAGGTTGGGATCGCGCCGTGGAGCCTCGCCTGGCAAAGTTGGGCTTTGGGAGGCTCGGGCGTGCCTGCCTGGGGAGATCGCCGGCGCCGCGGGCGGCTCGGAGCTCCGCGCCGGGAGAACGCTGCCCGCTCCCGGGGCAGCCTCCGCTGCAAGGAGCCGCTGGAGAGGAAACAGCCCGCGATGGGTTTGGGGTGAAAAGGAATGGAAACGGGATTTTTTTTTTTTTTTAATTTTATTTTATTTTAATTTGCCCTCCGCGGCTCGGGCGTGTCGCGCTCCCGGTGCCATTCCCGGCTCCCGCACCCCGCGGCTGCCTGGGGCGTGATCCCAGCTCGCTGCGGCGCCCGGAGAACTTCGCGGGGCCGGCCTGGGCTCGGGGGCGAGGGACGGGGACAGGGGACAGGCGACGGGCGGGCCTCTGAGGGAGACTTGAAGGTTGGCACAGCCTCGTTCCAGAGGGACGCGGGGCTGGGGCCGCTCGGGGTCCCCTGGAACGGGGGGGCTCGGGCTCTGCCCTGCTCCCGGCGCCCCCCGAGCTGGGGTGCCCGGGGCGGTGGGGGACCCCCCGAGCCTTCGGGGAGGGGGCGGAGAGAGGCCTGAGCCCGGAGGGGTCGGGGGGTGCCGGGGTCTGGGGGCTCAGAGCGACAGAAAGGGGGGGCGGGATGGGGACAGCCCCGTGCCCGAGGGGGGCAGGATGCTCCAGCCCGGCTGCAGGCACAGCTGCACAGCTGGACGCGTGTCCAGGCACAGCTGGATGGCTCCTGGAGAGATTTGGGGCGCAGGGACCTCCGGGGGGGACGGGGGTGCCACACCTCAGGCATCCAAAGCCCTCACCGCGGGGTTGGCAGCGAGGCAGGACCCGGTGTCCCTCCCTCCATTCCTGGGTGTTCCCCCCAATTCCAGGATGCCCTCCCCAATTCCAGGATGTCCCCTTCTCCAATTCCAGGGTGTCCCCTTCTCCAATTCCAGGGTGTCCCCTTCCCCAGTTCCAGGGTGTCCCCTTCCCCAATTCCAGGATGCCCTCCCCAATTCCAGGGTGTCCCCTTCTCCAATTCCAGGGTGTCCCCTTCCCCAGTTCCAGGGTGTTCCCCCCAATTCCAGGGTGTCCCCTTCCCCAATTCCAGGGTGTTCCCCAGGTTCTGTGGGCGCAGGGCGAGGCCGAGCAGCTGGACCCCGAGCAGGGACGCTGCACCCCCAGATTTAGGGATGGGGCGTCCTCACAGCGAGAATCCTGGAGCGGGGAACATCCAGCTCTTCCCATCCGGGATAATTCCTGGGCAAATCCAGAAAATCCCTTCGGTCCTGGCTGGGAAAGCTGCGTGTTCCGGAGCGATCCTCGCCAGGAGGAATATTTCCCTCTAAAGCTGCCGGCTGTGCAAAGGTCTCCGGCAGAAGCGGAGCGGGAGAACACGGATTAGAGAGCTCGGGAAGAGGCTGCTGGAGCCGGGAGAAGCCGTGGGAGCGGCAGGAAAAGGGGCCAGCGCCTTGTGCAGCCGCCTGCAAATCCTCCGGCACCCGGAGCCTGCCGAGGATTAGCCGGGAATTCTCTGCAGATGTTCCGGCGGTGGGAGTTCAGGGAGGGCGGCTCAGCCGGGAGGGGTCTTTTTTTTTTGGGTGGGGGGAAATAGAAAATCTCCCTCCTCAGCTTCGCCCTCCATCCGAAGTCCCCGCCGGAGCCTCGGTGGGAATGCGGAGCCGGGAGGAGCTGGGGGCTGCAGGAGGAGCTCCCAGCCTGATTCCTGCGGGATTTGGGGGCACCACAGAGGGCTGTGCCGGCCCTTCCTGCTCCAGGATCTGCCGGCATTCCCGGCTCCCGCGGTGCCGGATGCTCCCGGTGCTGCCGAGGCGCTCCCAGGAACCCGTTCCCTGCAAAACCGTGGGAGAAACAAAAGGCAGAATCCAGGAGGATCGGGGCCAGCTCAGGCGCACGGCCCAGCCCTGCTGCTGGATTTATCCCGGGGACCCCGATCCCGCCCGCCCCAGGGCACGCGGGGATGCTCCAGGTGCTCCTTTCCTGCCCCTGGAGACAGGAATGCGGCCAGAGGAGGGGATTTTTTGGGAAGAGGCTTCTGGAGAAGTGTGAGTTGGAGCTGGGAATGTGCTTGGGGCAAGCACGGCTGGAGCTGGAGCTGGAGCTGGAGCTGGAGCTGGAGCTGAGCTGGGAGAGGATGGAATGTCGGGGAGCTCTGGAATGGTTCTCCAGGTCCAGGGGAGCTCTGGAATGGTTCTCCAGGTCCAGGGGAGCTCTGGAATGGTTCTCCAAGCCCAACAGAGCTCTGGAATGGTTCTCCAGGTCCAGGGGAGCTCTGGAATGGTTCTCCAAGCCCAACAGAGCTCTGGAATGGTTCTCCATGCCCAGTGGAGCATTGGAATGGTTCTCCAAGCCCAACAAAGCTCGGGAATGGTTCTCCATGCCCAGTGGAGCTCTGGAATGGTTCTCCCTACCCCACAGAGTTCTGGAATGGTTCTCCATGCCCAGTGGAGCTCTGGAATGGTTCTCCCTACCCCACAGAGTTCTGGAATAGCTTCCCACTCCCAGTGGAGCTCTGGAATATCTCTCCCTGCCTGGTGGAGCTCTGGAATGGCTCTCCATGCCCAGCGGAGCTGTGGGAAGGCTCTCCACGCCCATGGAATTCTGGAATGGCTCTCCATGCCCAGCGGAGCTGTGGGAAGGCTCTCCATGCCCAGCGGAGCTGTGGGAAGGCTCTCCACGCCCATGGAATTCTGGAATGGCTCTCCACGCCCATGGAATTCTGGAATGGCTCTCCACGCCCAGCGGAGCTGAGGGATGAATCTCCGTGTCTGGTGGAGCTGTGGGGTGGTTTTTCAAACCCAGTGGAGCTCTGGAATAACTCTCCGTGTCCATGGAGTTCTGGAATGGCTTCCCACACTCAGTGGATCTGTGGAATGGCTCTCCGCGCTCCGTGGAGCTCTGGAATATCTCCAGCGCCCTGGAGCGCTTTCCCTGTGGCCAGGGCTGCAACAGGATCAGGTTTTCCCAGAGGTTTTCCCAGCTGGATGACTCGGGATGGGATTTCCCAGTGTGCGAAGGCACAAAATTCCAAAGGATCATCCCAAAGCATCGTCCAAGGCTCCGGCATTCCCAGCCCCGGGATCAGCGTTTGGGGGTGCCGGGGTTGTCCCTCCATGGATCCCTCCCGTGTGGAATATAACCCTGCCAGGCCAGGCCCGGCCTTCCCGAGGGGAATCTGCAGCTCCAGGCTGGATCTAACGTGGATGTGGGGGCTCCTGGACACGGCTCTGGGAACCCAGCGGGGACATCGGGATCCCTGGGATCTGTGGGATCTGTGGGATCCGTGGGATCTGTGGGATCTGCTCCTCGGAGTGACCGCAGCCAGCCAAAGTGTCCCCACCTGGGCACTGCCCCCCCTGAGCCCTGTCCCCCCTCAGAGCCCCCCTGGCAGCCACGGTGGGCAGAGCTGTCCTGGGCCGCTCATTCCAGGGACAGGGACCTGTGACAGGGACAGGGATCTGCTCCAGGGCCAGGGATCTGCTCCAGTGTCACCTGCTCCAGGAACAGGGATCTGCTCCAGGGCCAGGGATCTGCTCCAGTGTCACCTGCTCCACGGACAGGGATCTGCTCCAGGGCCGGAGATCTGCTCCAGTGCCAGGAATGTGCTCCAGTGCCACCTGCTCCAGTGCCACCTGCTCCAGTGCCACCTGCTCCAGTGCCACCTGCTCCAGTGTCACCTGTTCCAGTGCCAGGGACCCCCCCCAGTGTCACCCACTCCAGTGCCACCTGCCCCAGTGCCACCTGCTCCATTGTCCCCTGATCCATTGTCACCTGCTCCATTGTCACCTGCTCCAGTGCCAGGGATCTGCCCCAGTGCCACCCTCCCCAGTGCCACCCTCCCCAGTGCCACCCGCCCCAGTGCCACCCTCCCCAGTGCCCCCCGCCCCAGTGCCACCTCTCCCGTGTGACACGGCAGCCAGGGACGCGTGCCCGCCCGCGGGAGGGGCACACTCGGGTGGCCCGTGTCGCGTTCCTGTGGGTGTCACTGTCCCCCTGCCACGCCCGGGCTGCGCAGGGGCCGCCGGCGGTGGCGGGACGGGAACGCGCCGCCCTCGGGGACACCGGGGCGGGCAGGGAGCGGGGTCCCCTCCCCAGCACCCCCCAGGGTCCCCTCCCGCTCCTGCCGTTCCCGGTTTTGCCGGCTCCGGGTTTTTCCCTGGAGGGAGGCCGGCAGTGGCAGCGGGTCCTGCCCAGCCCGTCCCCATGGCCGGGGGAGGCGACACCAGCGCTGCCTGTCCCCAGTGCCCCCGAGAGGGGACGAGCCAGGGCTTTGCCTGGGCTGGAGTGAGCAGGAATCTGATTTCGGGAGGAAAAAGGGAAGGCGGGAAGGATGGGGATGGTGGGAGAGGTGTGGGAATGAGGGGACAGGGACAGGGACAGGGACAGGGACAGGGACAGGGACAGAGCCGGCCGGGCTGGCGCGGTGCCCTCCCGGAGGGCAGAGCCCGCTCCGAGCCCCAGCTGCCCCGCGGCCCTGCCAAGGCCGTGCGCTCCAAAATCCGTGAGTCGGACTCCCAAAATTCCCGCACACGGCCCGGAGAATCGGGAGGGAGTCGCTGCTTCCCGCGGCACGCGGGGTTACTGATCTGCGTGCATGGAACAAGGAACGCCAGGGGTTAACCCCGCAGCCGGGAATTCCAGCTGCTGCGACATCCCTGGGAGCGTTCCTGGACAGGGCTTGGAGCAGCCTGCGGTGGGGAAGGTGTCCCTGCGCGCGGCACGGGGGATTTTATCCCCCCCCCAAAAAATCATTTTTCCCACCCAGACCATTCCATGATTGTAGGATCTCATTCCAGCCCCTTCCACATTCCCAGGTTTCTCCGAGGTGGCTTTGGGCACTTCCAGGGATGAGGCGGCCGCAGCTCCTCTGGGAATTCCATCCCAGCCCCTCCCCGGGGGGAATTCCTTCCATTTATGCAGCCTCAACTTCCCATCTTTCAGTTCGACCTCTAAAGCCCCTTCCAAGCCCAACCATCCCGAGATTCCCGTGGCACTCCCAGGCTTTCAGCTCCGTCTTTAAAAACATTTCCAAGCCAGACAATTCCCTGGCATCCCCAGGTTCTTTCGGTTCAATCCTTAAAAGCCCTTCCAACCCAGACACTTCCATGATTCCCAGACAATTCCGTGATTCCCAGGCCGGGTTTAGCCGGGCTGGGCTGACCTCAGGTGTCTCACCAGGGTGGGGACACCACCACCACCCTTGGTAAAATTCCCTCTCCTTCTGTGGAAGGAAAAGGAGAAAAAAGGCAGGAAAAAGCAAATTAAAGCCCGGGGTGAAAAAACCTCGGCCGGCTGCAGGCGCAGGCACAGCTCCCTCATCCTCGGGCACACCTTTCCCGCAGAATTCCAGAATTCCCAGCTGGCTTTGGGCTGGAGAGGGGCTTAAAAATCTCATCGCAACCTCCCTGCCATGGGCAGGGACCGCTGAGGGAGGGAACCCCAGGAGGGGAGGGAGCTCTGAGGGAAAATGTTCCAGGAGGAGAGGATGCTCCTGCATGAAGGTGCTCCAGGACGTGAGGATGCTCTGGGTGAGGGGAGCTGCACGAGGTGAGGGTGCTCCAGGAGCAGAGGGTGCTCCAGGAGCAGAGGGTGCTCCAGGAGCAGAGGGTGTTCCAGGAGCAGAGGATATTCCAGGAGCAGAGGGTGTTCCAGGAGCAGAGGGTGCTCCGGTGAGGTGCTCCAGGACGTGAGGATGCTCTGGGTGAGGGGAGGGAGCTGCAGGAGGTGAGGGTGCTCCAGGATGTGGGGATGCTCTGGATGCGGGTGCTCTGGGTGAGGATGCTCCAGGAGGGGAGGGTGCAGCAGGAGGTCAGGATGCTGTGCGTGAAGGTGCTCCAAGAGAAGATGTTCCAGGAGGGGAGGGTGTTCCAGGAGCAAAGTGTGCTCCAGGATGTGAGGATGCTCTGAGTGAGGATGCTCCAGGAGGGAAGGGAGCAGCAGGAGGTCAGAATGAGTGAGGGCGCTCCAAGAGAAGGTGCTCCTGGAGGGGAGGGTGTTCCAGGAGCTAAGGGTGCGAGCTCCAGGAGGTGAGGCTGCTCTGGGGGGTGAGGCTGCTCTGGAGGCGAAGCTGCTCTGGGTGAGGATACTCCAGGAAGTGAGGCTGCTCCAAGAGTGGCTGCTCCGAGTGTGGCTCGTCTCGGGGTGAGGCTGCTCTCGGGGTGAGGGTGTTCTGGGGGTGAGGGTGTTCTGGGGGTGAAGCTGCTCCAGGAGGTGAGGCTGCTCTCGGGGTGCGGCTGCTCTGGTGGTGGCTGCTCCGAGCGTGGCTGTTCCTCTCGGGGTGCGGCTGCTCCGAGCGCGGCTGCTCTCAGCGCGGCTGCTCTCGGGGTGAGGCTGCTCTCGGGGTGAGGCTGTTCCGAGCGTGGCTGCTCCGAGCGTGGCTGCTCCGAGCGCGGCTGCTCTCGGGGTGAGGCTGCTCTCGGGGTGCGGCTGCTCCGAGCGTGGCCGCTCACCTCCCTCCCTCCCCTCTCCCCTCCTCTCTCCCCGGCTCTCCTCCCCCGGGCCCAGACGAGATCCTGCGCTCGCTGGCCGGGCCCCCATCGCCCCCGGGGCCGGCCCCGCCGGGCTGGCGAGCGCCCGTGGACTGCGTGCGAGCCAACGAGCTGTGCGCGGGCGAGCCCGGCTGCAGCTCCCGCTACCGCACGCTGCGGCAGTGCCTGGCCGGGCGCGACAGGAACACCATGCTGGCCAACAAGGAGTGCCAGGCGGCGCTGGAGGTGCTGCAGGAGAGCCCCCTGTACGACTGCCGCTGCAAGAGGGGCATGAAAAAGGAGCTGCAGTGCCTTCAGATCTACTGGAGCATCCACCTGGGGCTGGCCGAAGGTAAGGAGCCCTGGGGAGGCGGGGACGGGAAAGGGAGAGGGATCCCAAATGGAGGGGCCTGGGGAGATGGGGATGGAGAGAGGGATCCCAAATGGAGAGGCCTGGAGAGATGGGAATGGATAGAGGGATCCCAAATGGAGAGGCCTGGGGAGATGGGGATGGGAAAGGGAGAGGGATCCCAGTGGAGAGCTCCAGGGGGAGGGATCCCAGATGGAGAGCCCCTGGGGAGGTGGCGATTGGGGAAGGGAGAGGGATCCCAAATGGAGAGGCCTGGGGAGATGGGGATGGAATGGATAGAGGGATCCCAATGGAGGGGCCTGGGGAGATGGGAGAGTGAAAGGGATCCCAAATGGAGAGGCCTGGGGAGAGGGATCCCAAATGGAGACACCCGGGGAGATGGGGATGGGAAGAAGGATCCCAAATGGAGAGGCCTGGGAAGATCCAGGTTGGGGAGAGGGAAAGGGATCCTCAGTGGAGAACCCTTGGGAGGTGGGGATGGGAGAGGGAAAGGGATCCCAAATGGAGCACCAACTGGAGAGATGGGGATGGGGAGTGGGATCCTCCAGTGGATCAGGTTGGGAGTGCTGGGAATGGGGAGAGGAGAGGGATCCTCAAATGGAGAGGCCCGGGGAGATCCAGACTGGGGAGAGGGAAAGGGATCCCAGTGGAGAGCCATGGGGAGATAGGGGTGGGAAGTGGGATCCCAAATGGAGAGCCTTGGGGAGATCTGGATGGGAGAGGAATCCCAAATGGCGAGCTCCGGGGAGAGGGATCCCAAAGGGAGAGCCCTGGGGAGATGGGAATGGAGAGAAGGATCCCAGTGAAGAGCCCTGGGGAGATGGGGGTGGGAGAAGGATCCTCCAGAGGATCAGGTTGGGAGTGGTGGGAATGGGGAGAGGAGAGGGATCCTCAAATGGAGAGCCCTGGGGGTGGTGGGGACGGGGAGAGGGGCTTGGGTGAGCTGGGGGAAATGGGGTGGAAGGTGGTCCAGCAGGTGAGCAGGCCGGGGAATTCAGATGAAAGCTCCACAAAATTGGGATGAAAACCCCACAAAACCCAGATGAAAACCCCAGGAAGGAGAATTGGGCACCCCGGGAAATTCAGACGAGCACCCCCGGGAAATTTAAACGAAAACCTCACAGAAGTCGGATGAAACCCCCAGGAAATTCAGATGGGCGCCTCGGACTCAGCTCTGGGAGGCCCCAAACCTCAAAATCACCCGGACTGGCAGAAGAGATCTGCCCTCAGCAGGGAGCTCGGGATGAGATTTTAAAACCCCTTTCCAGCCCAAAACAGGCTGGGAATTCAGGAATTCTGTGGGAAAGGTGCACCAGAGGATGAGAGAATTGTACCTGAGAGTGGGAAAACTTCCAGAGGATGTGGGGGAGCCGCGGCTGAGCCCACGGCCCCCCTGGGTGAAATTCCCTTCAAATCTGGGTCAGCCGAGCCCCAAACCCCGGCCCAGAGCAGGAATTACGCCGTAATTGTTTTCTCCCCCTCATTAGCGGCCGGCACTGAGCAGCTTCCCGGGGTTTTTTTTTCGGGAATGAATGAGGGAATGGGGCTGGGAAGCGGAGGTGGGAAGAGCAGCGATCCAGGAGAGGCGGCAGCTCCTCTAACCCGCAAAAGCCAGGCGGGCGGAGAAGCAGCGAGGAAGCCGAATTCGGGGTGGTTTTTTTTTGGCGGAAATTTTGGTTTTCCCCCTCCTCCCGTGCGGCGCCGGGGCTGCGGGATCCCGGCAATCCCGGCTCCAGCCTCATTCCTGGGGGTTAATTGCGGCTCGGCCGGCTCCAGGCAGGTCCAGCGCCCTTTTAATGCCCGGTAATTTCCCTGGCGAGCAGCAGGAGTCAAGCGGGCCGTTAATTATTTATGGCCGAGGAGCGGGAGGCTCTGGAATAGCGTGGGAAAGCAGGAGAGGGGAGAGGGAGCGGCCTGGAGAGGGGTTTGGATCCCGCTCCCATTCCCGGGGATGCTCAGGAGCCGCCCCGGGGGGCGTCGTCCCCAAATTCCCGAGAGCAGCGGTGACATCGCTGGGGGCACGCAGGGATCGGCGACTTTCCCTGGCAAAATTCCCGGGAATGCCGCGGCAAAGCAGCGTTTGGATCCTGTCCCCGCTCCCGGGGATGATCAGGGGCCGCTCTCGGGGGTGCTGTCCCCAAATCCCAGTGTCCGGAGGTGGCAGATGGGGACAGCCCAGCCCCGCGTCCCAGCGGGGGCCTTTTCCAACCCGAAATTCCCGGGAATGTGGCTGGGCTGGGAGCAAACCTTCCTGCTTCGCTCCCCGCCCTGGGTTTCCAAGCGATCCCCGAATTCCGCAGGAAGAAAAACCGTTTCTGCGTCGGGGTAATAACTCCGGGATGATTTTGGTGGAAAACCCGGAGTTCCCGGGATGAATTCCCGGAATTCCCGCTGCTCCCACCACTGGGGCGGGCAGGAGAGGGAGGCACGGTCCCAGTCCCGGCTCCAGCGGGGTCCAGCCCTTCCCATTCCGCCTGGAATTCTTCGTGTCCTGGAGGATTCGGGACCCTCCGGGATGCATCCAGGGATTTTGGGGGAAGGAAGGAGCTGGGGCTTTCAAAGTCCCTTTGTTTATATTTATATTTTTACGTGCATTGTTGATTTTTTGGGAAATTTTTCCTGTGGTTCCCGGGGTTTGGGGAGAGCCTTTCCTCCCCTGGGAGCTGCTCTGTCCTGAAATCCGATTTTTTAAATTTGTTTTTCTGGAGTTGAGCCCACCAAAATCGAAGGTGGGAGAGGGGAGGGATGATTTTTTTTTTTCTCCAGCCTGGCTCGGGATCCCTTTGGAAGGTGTGGATTGGGATAAACCCCCGGAGCACTGAGGGGGGTCAGTGGTGAGGGGCTGCATTTCCCCACGGAAATATTCCCATTTTCCCAAGGAATGGGGGTGGAAAACCATCCCACAATGGGGTGGCTTTTTTAGATTTTTAGGGTTTTTGTTTTGGTTTGGTTTTTTTTAGTTTTTTAGGAGTTTTTTTAGGGTTTTTTGTAACAACAAAAGAACCCAGAGCTGAGTGCGGACCCCAAAACCTCCAGCCTCGACCTCAGCGTCCATCCCCATGGAACACTGACATTCCCAATCCCAGTTCCCGAGCTCCTGGAACCCTCTGGGGTGCGGCCTCTCCCAAACCCATCCCAGGACCCAGCCCCGACCTCCCAGAGCAGCCAAAACTCCCCGAACCACCCCAAATCCCCCTTTCCCTTTAATTCCATCTCTTGGAAATCATTCTCCTTTTCCCTCCCCGGAACCAGGACGGGGATTCCCGTGCCTGGAGCAGGCTGAGATCATTCCCGGGCTTTAATTTGCTTTTTTTTCCTCTTTTCTTTCCCTTTTTCCCTCCTTTTCCTCCCGCGGAAGGAGAGGAATTTTACGAAGCCTCCCCGTACGAGCCGGTCACCTCTCGTCTCTCTGACATATTCAGACTCGCTTCAATTTTCTCAGGTAATAAAAAGCGCCGTGTTTTCATCTGCTGCCTCCCGGCGCAGAGCTGCTCCCGGCCCGGGAAATCCTCCCCTTCCCTCCCTCCTTCGCTCCTCCAGCCTCTCCTTCCCTTCCGTTTCCCGGGAATTTCGGCGTCCCGAGCATCGCTTTTGGGGGGTTGGATGCGTTTTGGGGTGGATTCTTCCCGTTTTAGATCGCCCCGGGCTGGGCTTTAGGGTTTTGTCCTCTTGGCCTCCAGCCTGGGTTTATATAAAGTTGCTGGAAAACCTGAAAAGCTCCCGGAATTCCCTCAATTCCTGCTGTCCCCAGCGCTGGGGGAGGCGCAATCCCCTGGGAATCCGTTCCGGGTGGGATTCTTTGTGTCCTGGAGGATTTGGGATCCCGAGCTCTGGGAAACGGCTGGGAGAGGGAGGTTGAGACCCTTGGAGCGTCCTGGTGTCCCTTGGAATATCCCAGTGTCCCCTTGGAATATTCCTGAGACCCTTGGAGCATCCGTGTGTCCCCTTGGAATATCCCAGTGTTCCCTTGGAGCATCCCGGTGTCCCTTGGAATATCCCAGTGTCCCCTTGGAATATACCTAAGACCCTTGGAGCATCCTGGTGCCCCTTGGAATATTCCAGTGTCACCTTGGAATATTCCAGTGTCACCTTGGAATATTCCTGAGACCCTTGGAGCATCCCGGTGTCCCTTGAAATATCCCGGTGTCCCCTTGGAGCATCCCTCAGCCCCTTGGAATATCCCTCAGCCCTCTGGGATCCTTTGGAGCATCCCCCGTGTCCCTTCGGAGCATTTCCATGTCCCTTAGAACATCCCAGTGTCCCTTGCAGCATCACTTGGATTCCCTTTGGAATCCCTTGGAGCATCCCTGCATCCCTTCGAGCGTCCCAGGGTCCCTTTGGAACATCCCCGGGCCCTTTGGAATTCTTTGGAGCATCCCGGCGTCCCCTGGAGCATCCCAGCGTCCCCTCCGGGGATCCCAAACTCCGCCACCATCCCGGGAACTTTGTTTTCCCACCCGTTTCCATGAGAAACCTTCCCGGTGCCCTTCCTGCCCCCAGTTCCCGCCGGGCTGCGGGGTTTCGGGGGGTCCCGGTGTCCCCACAGCTCGGGGACGCTCCCGGTGTCACCTGGGGACAGCTCGGAGCGGGGCCGTGACGCTGGCGCTGTCACCGCTGTCACCGCTGTCACCCGCCGTGAGTTTTCCAGCCTTTTCCAGGTGAATTTTCCCCGGGAGCTCGGCGCGCGGGGTTTTTTTGGGATGACGTTGCCACCCCTCTCCCCCCTCCCGTCTCGCCTTTTTTTGGGATTACATCGGCGTCAGGAAAACGCTGGAGCTGCCGGGAAGTCTGGGAAGCGGCGAGTCTGGAGCGGGATTAGTTATCCAGGAAAACGGAGCGGGAGGCGCGGGAAAAGCTTGGCTGGGGGATTTTGGGGATGGGGAAGGCGGGGATGGACACCGAGCCCCGCAGCGACGGAGTTCCCGGAGCAGCTCCCGGAGAAGGAGCTGTTAATTACCTGCAGGGATAATTGGGAGCCGAGGGATTGGCTGGGCCCCTCCGGGGGCTGCGTAACCCGCGTGTAACCCGCGTGTAACCCGGGTGTAACCCGGGTGTAACCCGCGTGTAACCCGCGTGTAAACAGCGCGGAGCCAGTGCTGCGGGACCGGGCAGAGGATCCGGGGTGCTCATCCCTGCTGGATCCTGGGAATGCTCACCCCTGCTGGATCTGGGGATGTTCATCCCTGCTGGATCCGGGATGTTCATCCCCGCTGGATCCCGGGATGCTAATCCCCGCTGGATCCCGAGGTGCTCATCCCTGCTGGATCCTGAGGTGCTCATCCCTGCTGGATCCCGGGATGTTCATCCCTGCTGGATCCCGGGATGTTCATCCCTGCTGGATCCCGGGAATGCTCATCCCTGCTGGATCCTGGAATGCTCATCCCTGCTGGATCCCGGGATGTTCATCCCTGCTGGATCCCGGGATGCTAATCCCCGCTGGATCCCGAGGTGCTCATCCCTGCTGGATCCCGGGGTGCTCATCCCTGCTGGATCCCGGGATGTTCATCCCTGCTGGATCCCGAGGTGCTCATCCCTGCTGGATCCCGAGGAAATCACAGCCCGGGGGAGCAGGGAGAGGCTCCTGTCGGGAATTCTCCCTGCGGAGCACCGCACCCGAGCGCTGGGTGGGCATGGAACCCTCTCTCCATCCCCGGCAGCGCTGCCCCATCCTCCTCCTCCTCCTCCTCCTGTCCTCGTCATCCTCCTCCTCCTCCTCCCGGTCCCCAGGGCCGCGGGGACACGCCGAGGGGACACGCCGAGGGGACACGCCGCGGGGACACGCCGAGGGGACACGCCGAGGGGACACGCTGAGGGGACACGCCGAGGGGACAGCTGGTGGCCTCAGCCCCCGTCCCCAGCTCCTCGGGCCCGGTTTCCCTCTCCGCTCATGAAATTTTCATGCTCGTGCTTTATTAATGAGCTCCCCGGGAGCTTCCAGAGCCGCGGATCCATTAAAATGCGGCCGGGGCCCTGCAGGGCCGGGGCAGGGCAGGAGCGATGATCCCGAGCAGGAGGAGAGGGGCTGGAGCTTCCCTCGGCTCCCAAAATCCCGGCTTTGCGCCGGGAACGCGCTCGCCGCTTCCAGGGCTCGGGGCCGGGCTGGTCCGGGGTGCTCAGGGCGTCCCCCAAAAAACAGGGGAGGATTTAGGATTTGCCCTCTTGGTGAAAAGATTTGGGGTTTTTAAATCTCTAGGGAGACCCGGGTGTCCCTCACCCCTTTCCCCACCAAAATCCTCCTTTCCCCCACCTCTTCAATCCTGCTTTTCCCCACCTCTTCCATCCCTTTTTCCTTTTTATTGGGATCCCCGAATCCTCAGGAACCCTGAATCCTTCAGAGTCCTTGGGATCCCTGAATCCTCGGAATCCCTGAATCCTTCAGAGTCCTCAGGATCCTGGAATCCTTCAGAATCCTCGGGAACCCTGAATCCTTCAGAGTCCTCGGGATCCCTGAATCCTTGGGATCCCTGAATCCTTCAGAGTCCTGGGGATCCCTGAATCCTCAGGAACCCTGAATCCTTCAGAGTCCTTGGGATACCTGAATCCTCGGGATCCCTGAATCCTTCAGAGTCCTCGGGATCCCTGAATCCTCAGGAACCCTGAATCCTTCAGAGTCCTTGGGATACCTGAATTCTCGGGATTCTGGAATCCTTCAGAGTCCTTGGGATCTCTGAATTCTCGGGATTCTGGAATCCTTCAGAGTCCTTGGGATCCCTGAATCCTCGGGATCCCTGAATCCTTCAGAGTCCTTGGGATCCCTGAATCCTTCAGAGTCCTTGGGATCCCTGAATACCCAGGATGCCAGAATCCTTCAGAATCCTCGGGATCCCGGAATCCTCGGGATCCCAGCAGGGCGGTGCTGGTGGCTCTCAGCTTGGGGACAATGGGACAAAGGCTCCCCCCAGCTCTGTCCCCCTCCAGGGGTGGCTGTGGGACCCGGGGGCTAATTAGCAGCACCCTGCAATTAGGCCAATCAGGAGCCTTCCCTTGGCGCCAGCAGAAGCTGGGAGCCGGCGGAGGAGAATCCATGGATTCGGCCGGGCTGTGGAGGGGAGGGAATGAGGGATGAGGCAGCTTCAGGAGCAGCACCTGGGCCACGGAGGGTGATCCATCATTCCGAGTGAAAAAAAAAAAAGGGAAATTCAGCGTTTGTTCCCAGGCTGGAGCTTGGATTCCCGGGATGGAGGCAGGGTGGGATTCCCAGGATGGATCCGGGGTTGATCCTCTCGTCCCTTCCAGCCCTGCCCGGAGCTGTCCCAGTTTTGGGGAGCCCCAGGAGGAGCTGTGGGAGCCACGCTGGAGCTGGGCTGATCATTCCGCTTTCGGAGCCCAATAATTATTAATTAATAATTAACAATTATCCTTTGCAGAACTGACAAAAGGAAAGAAATACTGCAAATTCACGGCCTGGATTCTGCCCGGAGGGTTTTGGGGGGAGGATTGATCCTACGGATTGTGCCTGGAATGGGATGGGATCAACCCCGGGATGGGCCGTGCTGGGGATGCTGGGGGTGACAGCGATGCCAGAGGGGTGACACTGGTGTCTGTCACATCTTCCCCAAAAAACATTTCCTCCTCCTGGGTTTGAGGGCATCTCCCCGCCTTTGAGGGCATCTCCGTGGGTTTGGGGGCATTTCCTCGGGTTTGAGGACATCTCCATGGGTTTGAGGACATCTCCCTGGGTTTGAGGACATCTCTGTGGGTTTGAGGGCATCTCCGTGGGTTTGAGGACATCTCCCCATGTTTGAGGACGTCTCCCTGGGTTTGAGGGCATCTCCCCAGGTTTGAGGACACCTCCCCAAGTTTGAGGACATCTCCCCAGGTTTGAGGACATCTCCCCGGGTTTGAGAGCATCTCCCCGGGTTTGTTTGAGGACTTTTCCCTGCCCCACTTTTGATGACATCTCCCCAGCTTTGAAGGCTTCTCCCCATCCCAGCTCAAGGACATTTCCCCATCCCAGTCCTGAGGGCATCTCCCGAGGTCACGAGCATTCCCCTCACCTCAATCCCATCTCCCCAGCTTCCAAACCATCTCCCACCTTCGAGGGCACCTCCCCAACTTTACCCTCACCCATCCCTGCATCCATCCATCCATCCATCCATCCATCCATCATCCATCCATCCATCATCCATCCATCCCTCCATCCATCATCCATCATCCATCATCCATCATCCATCATCCATCATCCCTCCATCCATCCATCCTCTTCCATCTTCATCCATCATCCATCATCATCCATCCATCCATCATCCATCCCTCCATCCTCCATCCATCTCATCCATCTCATCATCCATCATCCATCAATACCATCCATCCCCTCCATCCATCCATCCATCATCCATCCATGCCATCCATCCCGCCATCCATAATCCATCCATCCATCATCCATGCCATCCTCCATCCATTCCATCCATCCATCCATCCCTCCATCCATCCATCCTCCATCATCCATCATCCATCATCCATCCATCCATCCATCCATCCCTCCATCCATCCATCCATCCCTCCATCCCTCCCATCCATCCATCCATCCATCCATCCCTCCATCCATCCATCCATCCATCCATCCATCCATCATCCATCCATCCATCCATCCATCCCTCCCTCCATCCATCCCTCCATCCATCATCCATCCATCCATCCCTCCATCCCTCCATCCATCCCTCCCTCCGTCCCTCCCTGTCTCCCCTCCTTCCTGACCGCTCTCCCTCGCTGTCCCCGGCGCAGGAATGGACCCGGCCACCACCTCCAAGAGCAACCACTGCCTGGACGCGGCCAAGGCCTGCAACCTCAACGACAACTGCAAGCGCCTGCGCTCGGGGTACATCTCCACCTGCAGCCGGGAGCTGTCGCCCACCGAGCCCTGCAGCCGCCGCAAGTGCCACAAGGCGCTGCGCCAGTTCTTCGACCGCGTCCCCGGAGAGTTCACCTTCCGCCTGCTCTTCTGCTCCTGCAAGGACCCGGCCTGCGCCGAGCGCCGCCGCCAGACCATCGTCCCCTCCTGCTCCTACGAGGACAAGGACAAGCCCAACTGCCTGGACCTGCGCGGGGCGTGCCGGGCGGATCACCTGTGCAGGTAAAGGGGGCTGGGGTGGGGAGGACGTCGGCAGCACGGCGTTGGTGTCACACCCCGGCGTTGGTGTCACACCCCGGCGTTGGTGTCAGCATCCTGGTGTTGGTGCCACACCCCGGTGTTGGTGTCAGCATCCTGGTGTTGGTGCCAGCACCTTGGAGTTGGTGTCAGCGCCTTGGAATTGGTGTCACCGCCCTGGCACTGGTGTCACCACCTTGGTGTTGGTGTCACACCCCGGCGTTGGTGCCAGCATCCTGGTGTTGGTGCCAGCACCTTGGAATTGGTGTCAGCGCCTTGGAATTGGTGTCAGCGCCTTGGAATTGGTGTCACAACCCTGGTATTGGTGTCACAACCCTGGTATTGGTGCCAGCACCTTGGAATTGGTGTCAGCACCCTGGTATTGGTGCCACACCCCGGTGTTGGTGTCACCACCTTGGTATTGGTGTCACCGCCCTGGCACTGGTGTAACCACCTTGGTATTGGTGTCACACTCTGGTGTTGGTGTCACCGTCGTGGTGTTGGTGTCACCACCCTGGTGTTTGTGTCCCTGGGCATTGGTGTCACCACCTTGGAATTGGTGTCACCATCCTGGTATTGGTGTCACCACCCTGGCATTGGTGTCACCACCTTGATACTGGTGTCACCATCCCGGCGCTGGTGTCACCATCCTGGTGTTGGTGTCACCACCTTGGTGTTGGTGTCACCACCCTGGCATTGGTGTCAGCACCCTGGTATTGGTGTCACCATCCTGGCGCTGGTGTCACCCTCCTGGTGTTGGTGTCACCATCCTGGTATTGGTGTCACCCTTCTGGTGTTGGTGTCACCCTTCTGGTGTTGGTGTCACCTGCCTGCCATCAGTGTCACCTCTCGGCCATCAGTGTCACTTCCCTGGCCACTGGTGTCACCTGGGCGCTCTGGGAGCTTCTCCTGGCACCCTCCCAGTATCAGTGCCACGCTCCTGGCACTTGTGCCACCCCCAGATATTGGTGTCACTGCCCTAGCATCGGTGTCACCCTCCTGGCACCGCTGTCACCCTCCTGACACCAGTGTCACCTTCCTGACATTGGTGTCACCCTCCTGACATCAGTGTCACCCTCCTGACACCAGTGTCACCTTCCTGGCACCGGTGTCACCCTCTCAGCACCGGTGTCGCCCTCCTGACACCGGTGTCACCCTCTCAGCACCGGTGTCACCCTCCCGTCTCCCTTTTCCCCGGGTTCCTCGGGAAGCAGCACCGGGATCGTGCCCTGGGCAGCTCCGTGGGGCCGATCCCTGGAGCCGCATCCCCCAAACCCTCTCCCGGCCGCCGAATTCCCGCTGTTCTCCCTTTGGAAGCACGGCGCTGCCAGCCGAACTCCTGCTCCTGATGAAGCCCGTTTGTCACGGGCCCCAACCCCTCCTGTCCCCGCCGGGAGCCGGATCCGCTTCCCGACCGCTCCGGCTCCTGCCGGGAGCGGGATCTTTTTCCCATCAAGGTGATGGAGTTTCCCCGGCGCTCGGCGGGGAAATAAATGCGAGCTCCGGGTCTTCCTCGGGCTGCGAGCGGAGATGTTTGAAATGTGGGAATGTGGCTTTTTATCAAAAAGTAATCCGAGGAGCCGGCGTCCATGAATAAAAGATACCCGGGAATGGCAGCTCCTCTCCATCAGCGCGCTCCGAGGTGGATGCTGCCGACGGATCCGCGCTCGGAGAGGGATAACGGGGCTGGGACGAGCTGGGGGGGCTGCGGGAGCTTTAATTCCTGCATGGAATGAAAACCCCACACAGAGAGGGAAAATGGGAAACTGGGAAGGGGCGGCAGCTGCTGGGAGTGTTTGCTCCAAGGTGGAAATGTGGATTTTTTTGGGAGAAGCATGGGAGAACCTGGATGGGGGCTCTTGCTCTGGAAAATGCCCAAATCTGGGATTTTTTTTGGTGTTGGTTTAGCTGTCGAGTTTTGCTGTAACCTCGGGGATTTTCTTTCCTCGGGATGGGGCGTGGATGCGCTCCTTGGGTCTGGGTTTTCAGGAGAAAATCCCATCCCATCCCATCCCATCCCATCCCATCCCATCCCATTATCCCATCCCATCCCATCCCATGGCTCCCCTCTGGCACTTCCAGCTGGGAATGATGGGACGTGAAACCCCCACGTGTCCCCTGATCCCTATGGATAAGGCAGTGCCATGGGATTTCCCATTATCCGGGATTTTATCCAGCCAAAACCCCTCCGTGTCCCCTGATCCCTATGGATAAGGCAGTGCCATGGGATTTCCCGTTATCCGGGATTTTATCCAGCCAAAACCCCTCCCTGTCCCCTGATCTCTGTGGACAAGGCAGTGCCATGGGATTTCCCGTTATCCAGGAGTTTCTCAATCCGACATCCCAGCCTGATGCTCATCCCGATCCGACTGGCGAGGGCACTGGAGCCGGAGCAGATCCCGAGTGCTCCCAGAGCCGGAGGTGACAGGGGATGAGATAATTCTCCTGCCAGAGTAATTAACCTGCCAGGGTAATTAATTAACCCTCCTGGCTCAAAGCCTGTCTCTGCCGGGATAGGATTTTCCAGAGGGGTTTTTCCAGCACGGAGATCGATCCAGGAGCTGCTGCTCCTGTCGGACGAGACTTCCGCCCCTAGAAGGAACCGGAGGAGAGGGAGGAGGAATATTCCAGCCTGGAAAACAGCCCTTGCAGAGGTTTTCCTGGCTCTCCGTGCTGTTTTTTCCTTGGGTCACAAAGGCGAAGCCACCAGCTGCTCCATCCTGCCGGGAATGTGGAATGTTCTGGATGCTTTAACCACCGGGGAGCACATTCCCTGCTGTCCTTCCAAGGGCACGGAGGGTCCGGGATGTCCCTCCTTGTGTCCCCTCACGGACTCGGATCCCGGCGAGGGGACACGACCTTTGGAGTGCAGCATCCGGCTCCTTCTGGGCTGAAATCCCAGATTTTTCGCTCCACAGAAATCCAACGGCCTCGACCCGGCCGCGAATCCCGCGGGAGCTGCCCCAGGACTCTGGGAGCAATGGAGCCGTGATCTGTGCAGCTCTTTGTGCAGCTCGGGAAGCTTTTCCCAGCGCAGGAGATTTTTCCCAGTATTTCCCCCAGCTTTTCCCTCAGCTTTTCCCTCAGCTTTTCCCCAGCTTTTCCTCAGTTTTCCCCAGCTTTCCCCAGTGCAGGAAGCTTTTCCCACTTTTTCCCAGCTCAGGAAGTTTTTCCCAATTCAGGAAGATTTTTTCTCCATCTTTTCCCCCA